>NW_027278891.1:180000-457500 GCF_046629955.1 Centroberyx affinis
AGAGTGAGAGAGAGAAGGAGATTACTGCAGTGGCTGGTCTGGCCGACTCCAGGCGCTCCCACGTCCCTCTGCTCTCTCCCCTGGACGACCCTGCTCCCCTCTGTCTGCGTTGGGGAGAAAGGAAACGGACGAAGGATTTACTGTTGGGTCCTGACTTGTACACATTCCTGGTGTTGTTTTTCTCCCCTCGGCCCCTCGGCCATACCAAAGGCCTCTAAAACAACAGGCTGTCAGGTTGTGACAGCTGGCTTCAAACAGCTCCTACAGCAGCCTTGCACCCAGGTTCCCAGCCTCACCAAGGGGCTGTGTGTGTGTGTGCGTGTGTGTGTGTGTGTGAGTGTGTGCCTACATGTTTGTATCTGTCTGTCTGTGTGTATGGGTATGTGTATGCGTGTGGGTGTGGACATGTATGTGTGTGTGGTGGGTGGCTAAGTGTTTGTTTGGTCTGTACATGTGGATGTATAGCTGCTTGTCTCGGTGTCTGTGTGTATCTATCACTTTGAGATAAGTAGGACTTCAGTCGCTGAGACTTAACATTTAAACCCTTTTTGGTGTGTGTGTGTGTGTGTGTGTCACATCCACACACACACACACACACACACTCACCCCTCCCTTTTCCCAGCGATGAGCCCAGGTGGCAGGGTGGCTTTGAAGCAGTGCGAGCCTCCTTATGATTCCCCTGGCCGTCCAGGTGTGTGTGGGCTGGCCCGTCTGTCTCAGCCGGAGAAGGCCCTTTTTGTCTGAGCTTTGTCAACCAGGAGAACGCCATTGATCCCCGCGACTCCCCCTCTCCCCTTTAGAGTGCTACCACACCTCCGAGATACTCCCCAGCTTCAGATGTGGGAGCTGGGAGAAACCAAAGCTGTCTGGAGGGGTGAGAGTGTGTGTGTGTGTGTGTGTGTGTGTGGGGGGGGGGGGGGGGGGGGGGGGGGGGGGTAGAGGGTTGGGTGGGCTCTAGGTGAGCAGGGGGCAGCCCCTCTTAGCACTAATGGGATAATTGTTTGCACTCCACAGGTGCTCGCCTGCCAAATGAGGTCACAGCTCAAGTGTGGCTCTTCAGAGGTGGAAGAAGATTGGAATTTTTTCGTCAGAGAACTGGCAGACGAGAGAGACAAACACACGCACGCACACACACACACACACCAATGTACAGACACTGATATACAGACGCGTTTACACCTGGCAAAAACACAAACGCGCACATGCAGTTGACACACTGTAGGTGTGACTCAGGAAAGCAAGAAAGCACCTGTAAGCATGAAACTGTGTGCAGAAGTAAACTGCAGAAAAATTAAAGAGCGTGGAAATAGCATGTACGCTCCAAGTGAACTTGTCCGTCTGAACACGAAGCGGCGGGGGAGTTGAAAAAGGGTGGAAAAAACAATACTAAAGAGATTTTTATTGTCTTTGATCTCAGTGTCAGTTGGATAGTTGGGGATTTAGCCTGCACTCTGCCCTGCGCTCACGGCAGCGAGGCCTCTGGCTAAACTTTAGCCCAGATGAGAAATGGAGAGGAGAAGATGTCAGGCGATTACATGCAGATAAGCAGTCTGGTGAGGAATGGCTCTGAGGAGCTAACACAGCCTGCTGCTCCTCTGAAGCACTGTAGACAGACTCCAACAAGCGAGAGAACAAGAAAACACACACACACACACACACACACACACTCTCACAAATACATACCCAAACACTCACACACATGCACAAACAGCAATACACACGTATACACTCACACAAAAATACACCCCCCCACCGGTACCATTGTTCTGCACCTTTGCTGGAGTCATGCAGGTATTTTCATTCTGATATTTCCTGTGCTTTTGAATCACTCATTGTGTCTGTCTTCCATTGAGTCTACAGCCTTTAGGAAAGCACCTTGATATCTTTCTTTCTTATCCGCAGGTATTTACAGTCACATCTCATAGGCCGTTTCATTCCACAGGAAGCTGCCAAGATGCAAAGGTGGGGGGAAACTGTCTGATCAACAGTAAAGCTGTGTAAGAGGAAGGAAAAGAGTGTTGTTTTTCCAAAAATATTCCTCGCTCTACTCTTTTTCTTAACCAGTCAGCTGTCGAGGAAACATCAGAGAGTCAGGTGTAATATGGAGGGTTGAGGAGTGAACCGCTTCTTGTCGGTGTAACTTTATCCCCTTCCGCTGCCAATTAGCCATTAGGATGAATAGGCGGTATTGAGAATGGGTCCTGCTGAAGTCCTGGGCTGGGTTGGGAACGGCCATGTGAACATTGGAGCCGGCCCAGGGAGCTCCATCACCCAGTCAAAAAGAAAACCCGCCCAGGGGTAGGGTGGGTAGAGGGGATATGGGAAAAGCGCTAAATCTCCACACCAAGACTTGCACTATGTATGACCCATAGTCTGAATATGGCCTTCTTGACCAAATTATAGAGGAAGAATGGCCCTGCTGGATCTCAAGAGTGTTCTGAGTGGATGGAAAAAGAAAACGTAATAGCGTGGAGAGAATTAAACAAAATAGTACTCAACAATCCTCTCATCCAACGGAAGCAGAACATAAGATTGTACCTTTTGTCATTCTGGCTGTATCCTCATGTTAATGGGGTAGTATCCTACAAACCTTTTTTGCTAAAAGGTGCATATTTTTACCTTTTCTACACATACTCAGTAACTCAGAAGTCAGGAATAAAGGTATGAGACTGTACCTTTTGTCACTGACTGAACACTCTTGTCACTGGGTCAGTATCTACCTCTACCTTTTTTGTGAGAGGTCATACATTTTACTAAAAAGGTGCATGACTGTACCTTATGGGCCATTAATGAGTGAGTTAGTTTATGGATTTTTTTTGTGATATTCTGTTTCCACAAAGGGAAATCATATTTTAACTTGCTCCTCTCTCCACAGGGAGGTCAAAGCTCAGGGTCAGCTACAGATCAGCACCCCTGGAGCTGGAGAGGGATTCAGTGTCTTGCTCATGGACACTTCAGCAGAGCAGCTAAACTTAAGAACAAAAACGTTACCCTTAACTGATTTCTTCCGCGATTGTACATTAAAATGTGTTTAGAGCGCTCAAGTGCACTTTGGAAACCATAATGTGGAATTTAATAACAATCCTTCAGACCGGACGGCCCTTTCGGCTCGATGCCACAGTGCAGACTGAAGTCACAATGGGAGACATCACAGAGTCACGGCCTGTAAATGTTAGCTTTAGTTTCTTTTACATCAACAGTTTACCCATCTCTAATTGGAACATGCCCCCCTCCCTTCTCATTCTATCTAAACACATACACGAGCACACACACACATACATACACACTTATGCGCGTGCAAACACACACACACACAGACGTACTCACACACACTTAAGCATGCACGCACACATCAGCCGAATGATGAGAACATCTGGAGGAGCTCATCCAATGCACAGACAAACGTTTCCTGGAGAGCGCCAAAAGAACCATCAGAGAGGCTTCAAACAGCCCGCCACCACTAACACTAACACACACACGCACACACACACACACACATACACACACACACCGCTTGGCTACAGAGGTAAAGGCCAGATCAGATGAGTGGAGGGAACAAAGAGCGTCTCTTTGCACTCTGCGGTATTGCGGCACTTAAGGTTAACTCTCCTAACACAAGGGCCGGCTTTCTTCTCCCCCAGTGTCTCTTCTACACATCCTCTAATATACTGCCCTGCCAGGGTCCCGGGCCCACCAGGACACACAGAAAGCCAAGGGGCATGGGGAGCTTCTTGTGAAACAATTTCAGTATGTCGGGGTCAGGCCGTCTGGCCTTTGACAAGCCCCTACAACACTTAGAGTGTGGTGGGGAGGGAAGACTAAGCCCTGTATAGACTGAATGGATGTGTGGAGGACAGAGTGCTATAGACAGCATGAGGTGGACAACTAACACACAAACACCAAACTTTTAGGAAGTCAGACACAGGCAAACAGAAAGACAGACACAGCTATTGACAAACCTATTGAGAGACGAGAAAATAAGACATTTAAATAGACAGGCAGAGGAAAAGAGACAGACATGGAGGATGAAATGGCAGCTTGAGACTTGGAGACGAGCTGGGTGGATGAGGATCAGTGCTTTCAGGGACTGGGTGGTATGGACTTGAATTCTAAATTAAATATTCAGACTACAGCATTCCCGCTTCCTCTTAACTTCCTCAATGTCATCACTCACCTGACATGGCTGAAACGCTGTCGGAAATGTGATCTATTTGAACAGAGAGATCAAAAAACACTAGGGGAAATAGATTTTCTCAATAATAAAGGCAATAATGTATTCTGCCTATGTTTTTGTTTTCTTCTTTCCATTTTCTCTCTCACTTTCTCTTTCTCTCTCTTTCTCTGTCAGACACAGCACAAAAACACAGTTTATCATTATCACCCCCTCTCACCTGAGACCTCACCTCTTGCCTCCCCTCTCACGCTACTTCCTGACCCCCCATACCCCCCTCCCACACACACCCTCACCCTTTTCACCCCTCCTCTCCCCTGCCACCACCCATCCCTTCACACATCACCCCCCACCCTCCATCTCTCCCTCCCTCCCTCCCCCTCCCCACCCTCCTACCACCTAGTGAGCGCATTTCCTCACTCCCAACAAAGAAAAAAAAAAAAAAGCTTTTACTCATTAGCGGACGACCCTTGCCCCTAGGCCACATTTTAAGAGGCTCTACTTGACTCCTGACATGGCCGTCAGCAATCAAAACATGTGCGTTCAGTGCATGCGGACCCGGGGAAAGGGGGGAGAAGGTTGGTGGTGTATTGATGCTGGGCTGGATGTGTGTGTGACAGCAGTCTGACAGGAGACAGACAGGTTCACTAACTACTGCACAACCTCCGTGCTCGCTCGGTCCCCGGGCCGGACTCTGACGGTGACGGTTACCTAGAGCGGAGGTGCCAAAGATGGATAGGTCTCGCTCCTCGTGTGGCCTGTAGCGGGAGCCCCATTAGCTTTATCGCCACTGTGTGTGTTTACTTATTGGGGAAGGGGAAGGGTTTGGGCATAGCGTGTCAGAGTCGGTGTAATGGTGTTGATGCTTTTCTAATTGCTCACAGGAGTTGGATGTGGTCAGCTTGTTTAAGGTGTGATGTGTTTGTGTTACTAATTTCAGAGGCAAGATGCAAACACACTCATACTGTTTATCTCTCTCTCACTCACACACACACACACTCACACATATACTGCTACATATATGTAAACACATCACTACTGATCTTATTTTCTTTATTATATTTATTAGTGTTAAGTAAATGATAGAAAGCCAGCAACAGAGTCGACCTGAATACGTGAGCTAACCCCAGGCTCTCTCTCCTGCTCAGGTCAGTCCTTTTAATGAGGAAGCTGACAGCATACTCCCTAAGGCAGGGCACTGCTACTGTAGTAATAGCCCTTCATTGCTGACAGATTCATACACGCTCCTCGTTTGATGTGGCTCTCTCCCTCCGCTTCAACTTTGACTTCTCTGGTTTTGGAAAGTTTTCTTCCAAGGAAAAAGGAACTTTTCAAAGGACAGCAACCAAGCAATTAAGGTCCTCTTTAACCTGTTTTACTGTGTGGTAATGTGACATACCTCTGGGTGTTTCTGACACTATGACGGCCCCTAATATGGGAATGGAGGACTGCCATTGTTGCTATGGCATTTTGAAAACAACTGGAAGGACACAGAAAATAAATCCTCATCTATGATCCAAATGGAGTGTGATCAGTTATCAAGTTTCAAACCATCTCTTTGGAGGAGATCTTGCATATTTGGGTGAGAAAGACGATAAAGAGGGAAGAGAGTTAAATTCACACAAGATTTAGATTGGTTGGAGTTGGAAGCCTGAGTTGGGGGTCAGGGTCGAGGTTTGGCCCTGGAGGGATGAGGAGGAGGAGGTTGTCGGTGGAAGTCTGAGTTGTCTGGTCTGGGGCCTGTCCTCACCAATCCACCACCCAACCCCTGTATTTGGACAGGGTTTATTTTCAGCCTCTTCGTGGATGTTTAGCACGAAACCCTACCCTGCAATATCCACGCACTGAGCAACAGAGGCGACATGTGGCCACCAGACTCCCTCAGACCTATTTCTCCTCCCTTCTCCCTGTCTCTCCTCCACCCCCCACCCCCCCACCACCACCCCTCTGTTGCTCCTGCTGTTCCTCTGAAAACATTGAGTCCCATGGCATGAGCAAACATGTTTGGCCATCTTTCCTGTGAACTTGTAGAATGGCAGGACCCCCCTCTTTGCAAAGCCCATAAGACACCCCAACCACCTCTCAGCGTAACTCAGAACTGGTGAGACAACAAACCTTGAAGTTGGCTTTCTGTGACCTTTTAAAGGTATTTTAATGGCCCTATCTCTCCACTATTGAAATATTTGGTGGGGCAGGGTAATTTTATCTCTGCGGAGTGGAAAACACCTAATCCTGCTTGAATAGGCTACCCTCTAGTGTTTAAAGTTATTATGGCTCACACCATGGGTTCAAATGTCTCCATACGAACTAGGATTAATCGCAGCTGAATTAGTGGCATGTTGTGACACATGAGTTGTGTCTCTCAAATGACCGTTTGCCAGATCAATCCATGCACCTTCTGCTGGCTGAAAGAAACAATAAAATGGTAATAAAGATAAACAAAAAAAAAATCCAAATAATTCCTTTCAGGACGGTAGTGCAACAGTAAAGCACTGTTACCTGTTGAGCAAGTAGTAAATAGTGGGATTCCTACAATGGTGATACCTGCCTGCATAAACCAAGCTTTTAATTAATTGTTGAATTTACAGATTAGCGCCCCTCAGATGCAGGGAATTAGATGCGAGATGTTCCACTTTGATCTACTGAGCCACACCCATCTATTTCTCATATAGAGAGGAGCTGACCTGTGCTGCAGTCCACTCTTTCATCCTCTGACTATATACAACATTGTGTGCCAGGTGATTGCTTTCCAAACACAGCTACTAACTCATATCCAAAATGGCTAACGTCGGGGACTGAGAAGCTATTGTTAAAGCAGTTTGTTTTTTTATTGAGAGGGCCTCTTTTCCCTCTGCCTCAGTGTCGGTGCGGAGTGAGGTCTGTATGATGTAGTCATTAATTTGGGGGAGTAAAGGTCAAACAGAGCGTCAGCATTACATGTACCTTACACTCTGTCAAGTCAAGCTTCTTGCATCTCCCTTGAGCCTGACTTGAGTCACCGAGGAACAACCAAAAGAGAGGGAGAAGAGGCATTAGTGAGAATAACAACTCAAAAGGAAATGAAAGAGTGAGAAAAGAGAGAGGAGCGGAGACAGAGAATGGAGTTTAGTGTCATGCGAAAGAAAAAAACATGTTAATCCAAGACAATTATTACACAGCTTCCGGCCAACACAGGCCAACCTGCTCAGAAGCATTTGTAAGGATAGTACATGTTGTGTCCATGTTGCCAAATTGGAATTATGTAGTGAGTCTGAAGTCATTTAAATGGCAAAAGACCTCCTGTCCTTATGTGATATATGTACTTGAGTCCAAATATTTATGAGAAGTTCAAATTAACAATCCGTCCATTAATGCAAAAGCTGTGAACAAGACACAAGGTTACATGGTATGAGGTCATGACTCTGGAGTAACAACGCTTTGTGTTTGCTTTGGTCACTCTCCCATGGACGGTGGACGGTTGTGTCAGCCTCCACTCTCAAACCAGGAGATGACAACATTATTGCAGTAAGGTCCCCGAAGGGTTACGGTCAATGTGTTAAAGAATTACACGGTCAGGAGGAGAGCAAGCACCTCTTTTCACCTGCTCTCCTCTCCGTAGGAACCGGCAGACTCCCATGGATGTGTGAGGTCTTTGTCAAGCTCTTCATTTGTCTCCCTCACCGCTGATAGTGGAATACAGTAAATATTTGAGAGAGTTATTGCCTGGATTGGATTAATTACATGCAGTCTTGAGTTTCTGCAATGCATCCTTTGTTCCCGGAGAAGTCACACAACATTAACAAGCTGTCAAGCTGTGAGCTGACATGGTTTGTCTCAGTGACTTGTTGTTGGGTTGCTCCAACATTTTGTGTGTGTGTGTGTGTGTGTGTGTGTGTGTGTGTGTGTGTGTGTGTGAGTGAGTGTTTCTGCGCCTGTGTGTGAGTACACCAGTTGCAACACTAAGACTGCACACACTGAAACTCTGTGAATTTTCATGTGCCGGAAGCTGTGTTTGTGTGTGTGTGTGTGTGTGTGCAAGATAGGGAAAGCGAAAGAGAATGAGAAAGAGAGATAGTGACAGACAAACAGTTTGAGAGAGAGAGAAAAGAGAAATAGAGTTGGGGGGGGGGGGGGGTAATGGAGCTTGACTAAACCAAGCGCTTGTACATAAATTGACATGTGCAATTAGGGAGATGTACACAGTCCCCCTGGTCTGTTTAAGATCCGGAATAGTTTCCTAACAGCTTCAAGATGCCCTGTTTTGGCTTTGGTTCCAAATCTAAATCGGGTTTGACCTTGTTGAATAATGGTGCTGGTGAAGTTCCCTCTGTTCTCTTTGGCCAAATTCCAACTCCACACCATACATGATGTGCTCAACCTCTTACAACAAACACTGAACAAGCATCGGTCTCACTGGAATCCGTTGAATGGTGAATGAAATACGGACCTGAACTCGGATTTTGCAATGCGGTCATAAACATGTTTGGTTTGGGTTTCCTGTTTATATGGTGTATAAAGGTGGAGGAGGCATTAAAATTGGAATAGCTGAAGGCTTAGCTAGCACACTCTGCCTGGAACCTCTCATAACGAAACGCTTTAGGCAGCTCTCGCAACTTTCTCTTTCTCAGCACTCCTGCTTTCTTTTTTCTCTCTTGCTCGCTCTCTGCTTCTCTACTTTTTCTCTCACATCCGATCTCGCTTTTCACTAAACCAATACTACAAGTTGTGCAAAGTCTTGGCAATTACACAACCTTTCTCCCCAGCTTTCAACAGGTCACACAGGGAAGAGTGGCAAACTGTAACTACAGAGTGGCATCTAATGGGTTAAAGACAGCTGCCAACATCTGTAGCTGTGGCTAGCTTTTAATTGTGAGGCCCAGCAAGTGAGCGAGCAGCATGGTGGAGAGGGGGCTGGCAGGCCGCATATTTCAGCCAAGTGTTCACAGAGCAGCTTTCCGGCCAGCCATGTGGACTCAATGATGGCGTCCAGGGGCGTGCTGTGCTCCTATGAAATATTAAATCTGCTTGGCCCCCAAGTGCGGACAGACCACCTGCAAGCAAGCGTGGCGTGCGGCGAGCACGGAGATCAGATGTCCCTCAGCAACACACATGCACAAACACACATGTACGCATGAAAAAAAGACACTCACCAGTGTCCCTGCAGAGGACAGGCCTGTAGGCCTGCACATGCTTACTCTAATGGACATAAACACATACAATGAAAAAACACTGTGTACATGGAAACACTCAAACTAATGTGGGAGGAGACATCCTCTCAAAGCCCTGCAAAAATGTATTTCCTGACTCTTATAAAAAGTATTGCTGCAGATTGCCAAGAATGTTAAACACTTTCACTGATCATTTGTGCATACAGTCCCCCTCTGATAGGTTTCTGTTCAAAATGATGCTTGAAATGATGGCTAGTGGCAAAGCTATTTAACCATAAGGCTTCAAATTCACCCATGTAGCTCACACACAATGAGCAATGAGTAGGCTACCCCTCCCTCTGCCTCACAAAACAATCAGCAAGAGCAGAGACCCATGATGATGAAGGACAAGAACAAGAGGAAGAAAAAAGACCATGAAGGAAAAAGCTCCATTTGGAATGTTCAGAGCCCCATGGAGGAAACTTAAGCCTCCTTGGAAAAGCGGCCAAGAGGACAACGGGTGCTTGTCGACTGCCGTCCCCTTCAGGGCCTCGTTCATTTACACGTCGTGCGGTCGGTCCTCAGCCTCCCCTCTGCTCCCCCGAGGCGGCCCTGCCTGCCCAGATGTGCAGCTGTTTATGTGGAGCAGCGATCAGGGCAGCTGGCCTGCACATGCCCAAAGTGAACAGAAGGGGGCGCCATGTTCAGGAAGTACTGCTCCAGAGGAAGGAACTGACTGCTCTCATCTTTCTCTAACAACAGGTTCAGGATCAGTTTCTCTTCCTGCTCCTCACACCTTTAGAGTAGCCCAAGCAAAATTATTCTAAGAATTATGAAGTGGTGTTAGGGTTGTTTTGGGAACTTTTATATATTTAGTGATTTTGGTGATTCAAGTGGAAGTTTTTTTCCCAACCTGCCAAGTTCCATCTCAGTCACAAAATAAAAAAAGATGGACCCAGCATCCTAATTACTAGATAGGATGCAGCTGCTGAGCTACCTAAATGATGTTATCAGGAGTAATGGAGAACATGTAAGCGCCTGCATGTAATTTAACTGCAAAAATGGTAATGATACAAAATGATGAGCAAATGTCTACTGCTAAAGAAATTAAATCTAAATTAAACAAGTGGGGTAAATATTTTTCTAAATAATTCAATTTGAATTTTGTATCCTCGCATTCATTTCTGGCATTTCCTTTTCAACTTGACTAAACACACAAATTTACATTTCTGCAAATTCTGAAAAGCTGGAAAATAAATAAAAACATGTAAACATTTGCATACTATGGCTTTTCTGCTGTAAGTCTAGTTCATTTATTTGCACTTGATCCATGCATTTTACTAGCTGACTGACTGATAATGAAACCTACAGTAGTTTCATTCAGAGGAAAAACAAGCTAAGCAAGGAAAATACCAATCAGTGTTGTTATATACTAGCAATACATCTGTTGTTTCTTTAATTACTTTTGAAGTAAGGAATTGTTGGCAACAATATGCCAAGAGCAAATAGTTAGAATGAGGAAAATATATTAGGCTATATGGAGAGGAAGACCTACGCACCATGTTTAAAGATAACCGACACAACTTTTCAGTTAATCAGTGAGTTTTTACTTATTCACGTGCACGAGAACAACTAAGTCATTCCCTGAACAATTAGAGTTGTTTTTCATTGGCATAGGGTTTATTAGATGGGGCAGTAAGGAGGCCTGATGGTAAGAGAGACAGTTACAGGCCTCTACAGGTCCCATAACAGGAAGGTCAAAGGTTCAGCCCTCACAGCCAATCTGTCCATCCCAGTCAAAGTGTCCTTGAGCAAGACACTGAACCTGCTGCCTGCTCTGACCTGTCTGCTGAAATACATACTGTAGGTGTGTGTGTGTGCCTCAGAGAGACGGGCAGAGAAGCATAGGATCTACTTAACTACACTCTGTGATATGGTGACTGAGTGCTCTAATATAATCATACTCAGCCACCAGAGGAGGGCAGTGTAGGAAAAGAGAAGATCAAAAGAATGCTGATGCAAAGTGTCACTTCACACCACAGGGATACACTGCAAAAGTATCATTTGAACAATTCATTTAATCTTGACCTCAGTCCTTCTCTTACTTTACTGAAAGCCGGCGTAACAATCTGAACAATGAGGTCATTTAACTTTTTTCCGGTGCATGTCACCAGGAGTAGGCTTATTTATTTTGAAGTAAGGCAGCTCTCTCCACTTGTTTCAAGATCTCGAGACAAGCTGAGCCGCATTTGTGAAGTGGAAACAATTGATCTCATTCTTTTGTTCTGTTTTGTTTTCAGAGCAAGTCATGAAATTTTGCAATGTAAGAATGGTGACAGCAGTAAATATCGAGGCAATGGGATGTGGCAGTTACAGTAGCCAGAAGTACTGATTGGTTACTGTACAGTGAAGCATCAAAATGAGCATCCAAGCCCTGAAGTCTTCCACACAAACATCCCTCCAAACACTGAAGGTTGTGTTTAGTTTAGAGCTGGATGGGAATTTGAATTCAACAAGCCAGCGCACCCCAAAAGTTGTTTTCCACAAAAAAGTGACTTGACTTTAAGCAGACAAAAAGTTATTTAGATTGCAAAATTAAGGATAGGCCTGCTAAAAACTAGATAGGCCTAAACTTCTTAATATGACGATTCAAAATAGTTGTAATAATTATGATTATTAGTCTCCAATGGATGACATTTTGAAAGAAGCTTTTTACAGTCACTGGAAATCCTGTAACAAGAGTAGAGTACACTGCAATGCTCATAATTTGAACAGGTAATTCAAGGTGTGAAATGAGTGGGGTGGCGGTAGTTTAGGAGGTGGGTAGCCATCCTATATGATCAACTTCAACAAATATCTTAATGCAAATATAAATTGGTCACTAACATGCATATTTATTACTATTAATATATTTCTAAAAACAAGCAAAGAGAATACCATTAATGTAGCTTTTATATTTCAAAGTGGTGTTGGTGTCATATGTGGAGTCCCACACTTCCCCCTATTTCATAGACACTAGCGATATCCTGTGGCCATTTTGTGTCAATGAATCTTTCCAAATAACTGTCTTTGCGTCCATTTTGACTGTTATTTGCCCACTCCTTGCTAGGGGGCGCCGCTCACCCGCTCAACTGCACAACAACATTATAGACACACAGCAGCAACATGGTGGATCCGAGGGAGAAGGCACTGCAAGATTACAGAAAGAAACTGCTTGAACATAAAGAAGTTGACGGGCGTCTTAAGGAATGTACGTACTTTTTTTCACTGTTAGCATTGAGTGTCAATGCGATGCGTTGTAGCAGCAGCATCTTCTTCACTAGCTCCAGCTGCGTAGCACTGCTGCGTCAGTGTCACCAAAACAACAGCTGCCCATGTCAGTGGCTGCTTTATCTGTGTCAACGGCAACTTTTTCCTCTTGTTAGGGAGCCGTTGATTTAACAGACGTTTGGTTTAAGACGTATAGCATGTTAGTATATTAGCATACCCTTGCTAAGTTATCTCGGCACACCGCAGCGGCCGAGGCGAGGTGTCCCGTTTTAAAATCTATGCTAGTAACATTAAGTTAGCCTAACACACACACGACACAACACGAGCGTCAGTTCTCATTGGCAATTATCCCACTTCCTGAATTCTAAACGTCACCGACAAGGAAATATATGTAGTCAGGTGTAGCGAATGGCATATTCGTTTCAAATATAAATGAAAAAAAGACAGTTTGGAAACGCATACATAATTCTGTTGCAGGACACAGCTACTTTCTGGATTTTTCCCTTGGAAAAAGCTTATGTGGAGCAAACAAGGTCTACATTCCCACGGCTCCCATATGACGTGAATGCAGCATCAGCAACCTCTTGGTTTAGCTGCAGTTCAAGACCAATATTGCTCAGTTTAAGAATAACGTTTTAGTCATTATTTTTGTTTTAATTACCGTTTAATAATACAATTTCTTGAACATTTGCGTTTTCTTTTTAATCATTAGATGTTACTGCTCTTTTATAATAGCAATAATCCAAATGATGCAGTGATTTTAGAACAGCTCGCCTTTCCTGGCTTGTTGCTAATGATCTTGCCAGCCAGCAGCTGTCAACACTTTCAGCATCTTGGCAAGAGGATTTAAGGATATAATGTTGGCTAGGTGTTGCTGAGTGTGTGTTTTTAACCCCCATCCAATCCACAGTACGTGAGCAGCTGAGGGAACAGACCAAACAGTATGAAAAGTCCGAAAATGATCTGAAAGCACTTCAGAGTGTTGGACAGGCAAGAGAAGCCTTTTGTTGCCATCTATTCAATAGGCCTGCTCAGCCATCACTTTTTGCTTCCCATCACTAACTGTTTCTGTATTCTTTAGATTGTTGGCGAGGTCCTCAAACAGTTAACAGAGGAGAAATGTAAGTCACAACTTCCCTATTAATGTTAATGTCTATACTTTATTTATACTTGTCTCTCTTCCCTTCAGACTGACCTATCAAACTGACTCTGACCTTCGATTTTTCTTACAGTCATTGTCAAGGCAACTAATGGCCCAAGATATGTTGTTGGCTGCAGACGGCAGGTAGGCAGCAGCTATTATTTGTCTCATTCATATCATATCAGTATGAATGCACAAAGGCAGCTTATACTCTCTTGCTCTGTCTGATCACACTGTCAAGTCCTTGTGCATGAATTTCTCATGCAGAAGAGCAGCTAACTTGAAGTGTCCTATTGTTGTGATACAGCTGGACAAAGCCATGCTTAAACCAGGTACCAGAGTTGCCTTGGACATGACAACTTTGACCATTATGAGGTGAGTAGCATTGCTGATGGTGCAGATTGTCAATTATCAAATCTTGTATATAATAATACTACTACTACTACTAATAGTAATAATAATAAAAATAAACATTGTTTTTATAGCACTTTTTGAAACAAAGTTACTAAAAACTTTATATAGAGTAAAACAGCAGCAAAAAGAAATACAGCAGCAAAAGAAACAAAAGAAAGAGAACAGAAACAAAAGAAAGAGAATATTAGACCGCAAAAAAATAAAGTCATAACGCCAGAAGACAGAGTTAGGTATTCATATTTCTTCAGGTAAGTTGTTCCAAAGTTTAGAGGCCCTGGTTGCAAATTTAAACTTTAAACTAGACTTAGGAAAAGTCAAGAGAGCTTTGTCTGTAAATCTGAGGCTATGTACACTGGTAGGGAGAAAAGCTCCATTATATACTGTAAGTTCTTGTGACATACATATACAGCATACAAGACAGGTTTCTATAGTCCCTCTAGTTTATGGCATAAGAGCTCATCACATGAGAATCTGTGTATTGTTAATTCAGTTGTTTGGGTCTCATGCAGGTACCTGCCTAGAGAGGTGGACCCGCTGGTTTACAACATGTCACATGAAGACCCAGGCAGCGTCTCCTACTCTGAGATTGGAGGCTTGTCTGAGCAGATCAGGGAGCTGCGAGAGGTACGCTGCAATTCACAGACCTACTCTTAATAAAAGAATAAAATAGGTTTTTCATTTCAATCATTCATAGTACAGTTGAGGAGAAATTATCTCTGATTGTTACTGTTTATGTGATGGTATATTATGATTTATGTGGTACAAAAGTAAGTGTGTATTAACCAGTATGCAATGCAAATGCATTATTTCATAGTTCTGTGAAATTGCCAAAGATTAGATCAGATCAAGGAGGCAAAAAATGCCCTGTGATAAAGAAGTTACTTTGTTACCTTGGTGTTACGCCCCAGCCTAGGGGAAACCCTGGCGCAACATAAAAGGATGGCTCCCCTCTTTCCCCGCTCCCAAACACAACCAGCAAACAATTGGTTTGAGCCCCAAACGGTTTATTGTTTCAGGGAGAACAGGCGTCAGGGTGGGTAAAAGGCCAAAATAACAACCAAAAAGAAAGCTAACACAGATTCCCTAATCTTACCTGTTTAAAGAAAAGAAACAAAATTACAGGAGGCTTACCTACACTCCTAACCAAGGGAAAAACAGGAGAAAAAGGATCTCAAACAAAAAGGCCACCCACCCCTACAACTCCCAGGGCTGTAACAGACCAATGAACAGAACTAACACACAGAACTAAGATGCTGGCAGGTTGGAGGCTGGCAAAGAAAGGAGACCTCTCTGGACAGGTGGCAGCAGCTTTATACTCTGGTGTCTCAGCAGGAACCAATCACCAGCCAGGACACACCTACACAATCACACAGCACAACCAATCATAGCACACCACCTGTTACTCATCAGAGACACAGATGAGAGAGGGAGAGAAAGCACACAGCAGAAAAACACAACAGTACATGGAAAACCACACATATGACCAAGGGTCATAACACCTGGTTTGTAATTTAATGTCCCATTATCAGTTGATGATGTGCCTGTTTTGTTGCAGGTGATTGAACTACCCCTAACCAACCCTGAACTGTTCGAGAGAGTGGGCATCATTCCTCCTAAAGGCTGCCTGCTCTACGGACCCCCAGGTGAGAAGCCAGTTTGTTCCATTGCACCTCAACATTTAGTGTCTCAAGAGCAAAGCTTCCTAGCATTTAATGTTGTTATCTTTCCAGCAGTGACAGACACAATTTTCAGTTGTTGCTTTTTTCTGTCCCATGATGTTTAGGAACTGGGAAGACCCTTCTGGCCAGAGCAGTAGCCAGCCAACTTGACTGTAATTTCTTAAAGGTGAAGCTGTGCTCTTTCTCTGATCTCTAATTAGACCATTGCTAGCTGTCAAAACTTACTTGCTGAAAGTGGATGCACACCCAAAACTTAAAGAGGTGCAGACTCATGTAAAACTAGGACATAATAAAGGAAAAGGAAGTTGCGCAGTCTTAACTTAAGGACTAACGTTTTGGCAAGAACGGGCATCCCGATGAAGGCATTTGTACCGAAATGTTGATCCTTATTAAAAAACACAGTAAGGAAGTTAAGACTGTGCAACTTTCTTTATTATGTATTAGTTGTTGTCAAAATTGTCATAGATGTTATCCGATCCCACCAGAACCTTCTCTCCTGTGCCTCCTCTACTCAACTTTCCTACCATCTTCCTCAGTGAAGAAACAAAAAATAATTCACTCTCACCATTTCACTCATTTTTTTCTCTTTCTTACTCTCCATCATATGCTCAGGTGGTGTCAAGCTCCATTGTGGACAAGTACATTGGAGAGAGCGCCAGGCTAATTAGAGAGATGTTTAACTACGCGAGAGACCACCAGCCTTGTATTATCTTCATGGATGAGATTGATGCCATTGGTAAATAGACAAAATATTTAAAGGATAACGCATAATGCATTTCTTACTGTCAACAAATCCTATGAAAATAGCAAAATCAGCAATGAATTTGTTTTGCTAACAAGTCTCGTCCATGTAGCCAATGCCCAATAAAGCCATGTCCCAGTAGCCATAGAACTCCATTGTATTAAAAAAACTATTAAAAGCACATCACAGAGCCATGCAGCTGCTCTGGGCAGCATATTTCATCATCGCGATGCACCGGGCCAGCCGACTTTTTCCTCAAACAACTTAATAAGCCGACCATAAACACGTTTTCCATCTCAGCAAAGTAGTTCCTTAGCACAGAAAATATTCCCAGTCGTAATGAAGAATTTGTTCCCATTTGATTTGGTAATAACTACAACAGCCTGACTTTTCATAGTAACAGTTAGCGATTTTTAAAATTGAAACTATGTCTTTGTGAGCTGTATTTAAAGGCTTTTAGCTTACAATTGGAGCCAGTGTCTTCCGGTTTGAAGGCTAAAAAGGGAACGTGGGAATCGGAAAGTAAAGGGAGTAGAGCAAACGCATTGTTGATTTTGTTATTTTCATAGGATTTGTTGACGATAAGAAATGTATTTATAAACACCAGCCGTATCCTTTAACTTGTAGCCTATATATAAACCAATGTACTCTCAACACACATTTGTTGTTTTATTTAACGGAATCCCATACATTTCAAGCAGTAGTCATAATAGTTTGACTCTTTGCCAAAGCCTTTCTGCTTCTCTAACATTTTTTTTTATTTGTAGGTGGCCGTCGTTTCTCAGAGGGGACATCAGCTGACAGAGAGATTCAGAGAACTCTGATGGAGGTGAGTTTGCATTTTACTGCCATATCATAATAGCTTTCCATTATCTATTTTTGAAGATGGTCATATTTATAAAATAAATGTTAAAGTTTTCTGCATAATTTTCTTATTTCCCAGATGTTTATTCCTGCAGTTATAGCTTGTATAGTAATCTGCTTGTTTATCAGTGCTAACTCTTGTGTGTCTGCTGTAGCTGCTGAACCAAATGGACGGCTTTGACACCCTGCACCGAGTCAAGATGATCATGGCGACCAACCGGCCGGACACACTGGACCCTGCCTTACTGCGACCGGGGAGACTGGATCGCAAGATTCGTACGTCACATCTTTAACCATTTATTGTAAATTATGCCATTGGACTGGATCTCTAAATTAGGAAATTTCCTGTCACACACTTTCAATACATCCCTAACAATCACGCAGGGAGAAATCCATCGTAGAAGAGGAAGAGATAGCAATTTCTCCTCCGAGAGTAGCTTCAATAGACCATAATGCAATGCGGCCACAAGACACGTGTTGCGTTTTGAGTAAGCGGAGCAACTTTCACTTTTTGTGGAGTGGAAAACTACCGCTCTTACTACACTATTACTATCACTCTCTCCACCTACATGTATAACTCACAGCTGAATGCAGCAAGTTCAGGCCCGCTCTCTGGTTCTTGTCCAAAGTCCCTCTGGGAAATGTGGGAAATCACTAAGTGAAGTAGAAGTAGACAAGGCAGGGTGAGGGAAAGTACACCAGAAAAGTAAATTACATCACAAAATAACTCCTGGAATGAACTGAACATCATGAACTGATGATATCTACCTGTAAGAATATGGAGGGTGGATTTTTCCTTTTAACTAGCTATATTGGTCGCATTTTTTGTTCACAAAGAGTTTCAGAGTTTTGTGGGGTTTTTTTGCAGATATTGAGCTTCCTAATGAGCAGGCACGCTTGGACATTCTGAAGATTCACTCTGGACCAATCACCAAGCACGGAGAAATAGGTCAGTCCTGGAATTTGGGTATTTTTAGGTTTTTCACTATGGAAGTCCATGGGCTTGGACTAATAATCATGATGAATTATTGTGATCACAATATCTAGCAAAATACATCGTGATTATTATTTTTGCCATGATGTTGTAGCCTTAGGTTTGTGTATCTCCTCATCACTATGGCAGAGGTCTATGTTATTATTTAATCAAACTCATATTTCTATGTAATTTCTATGTATATTTGTATGTAATTCTCTCATGGCTCTCTCTTTGATGACATGTTGAATTTCTCCTTTAGATTATGAAGCAATTGTGAAGCTGTCTGATGGATTCAATGGCGCTGACCTAAGAAACGTGTGCACAGAGGCAGGTTTGTATCTACCTCAATAAAAGCGAGATGCACTGGTTGTATTATTATGCTCATCCAATCATATCACCTCACTGTCTGATACTCTACCTGTTGCCCAGGCATGTTCGCCATCCGTGCGGATCATGAGTACGTCACCCAGGAAGATTTCATGAAGGCCGTTCGCAAGGTGGCAGATTCCAAGAAGTTGGAGTCCAAGCTGGATTATAAACCTGTGTGATGTTTTGTGCCACCAGGAAGACCATCTGGGAACATCTAAGGATATACTGTTCATGAAAGGCCTAATTCCTAAATACTATATAAGTTTCCTGATTACCATTGATGACATTTTCTCAATCAGTTTTGTAGCCAAGGCTATCAAGATGGCTAATAACTTAAAATTCACCATCAATCATTTTGTAAAAGTAAGTGTCTTAACTTTTCCATGGTGGGAATGACAACATGAACTCTTCATCTTGTGTTTGAGTCAGATAGCAGGATTAATCTTTGGGTCTTCAGAGTAAGGTGGTAGATAACTGCCCTTTGTCGTAATGTACAATGTACTTCCTGACATCCTTGCAGCATTGTTTTTTTGTGTGTGTGGTTTTTTTTTTGTGTGTGTAAAATATCCAAATATAGTATCAACCATCTTTTCCCACCAATGACTTTCAGATTCAGCAATATGGAACAGAAGAAAACTAACTGTTAAACCTTTGGGTGAGGAAAACCTTTAAGAATTGTCATGATTTTTGACATGCTTTCAAACATATTTTCAGATGAACATGCACTTTGGCTGAGGCACCATAGAACCTGATTTGACTTTTGTAAAAAAAAAAATGTATTAAAATATCTGAATATGGGTGAAACTTGTCAGTTTGCAGCTTGTTATTTGAAGAGACCATATTACATTCTCTACCTGCTATAATGAACTATACCAAAGACTTTCCAAGGCTCGGTTTGTAATCCAGATGAGAAATAAAGGCTAACACCCACCACATATACATCCTGACAGCATGTGACAAGTAAACATGGGTCGTAAAATGTGTTTTGAGGCTGCAAACATTGTGATTACTTTAAAAAGGGAGGATGAAGTTGTGGAGATATACATATACCAATGATTTATTTGCTTGAAAGTATCAGTTTCACTTTCATTTAGCATGGCAATCAGTTCCTGTAAAGTAATGACAGTCCAATGCAACTAAATGAAACCATCAGAAGACAGTTGTGAACCAACTTAGCCAGAGATTTGTTTAGACTTAAGATTCTTGCCCCAATTTGGGAATTTTGCTCAGTGTTATGCAATATATTGTGACGGAGACAGCTGAGAAACTGGACCGAAGATGACATACAGCACACAAATCGTCCTAACTCGGGCACAAGGTGGCAGTAGAGGCCTGCCCATCATCTACCATCTACTCCTAAAACAGTAAACTGTCCTCTGCACCTGCTTCCTCACAGCCAAACTCACAGTGTGTGTTGGGCAAAAGCAACTGGGCATTTATAAGGTGCGAAGGCAAGCTGTGCCAAAACTCCTGACTGCAAGATTTATTTGTGGAGAATGAGGCTCATATGTGCTTGAAGGATGTCACAATTTTGGCAGCTCTCAAATAAGTAGGAAGCAATGCAAACTGTATAAACCTGGAATCTGCCCTCCTCGTTTTTTATGATGTATAAACTTAAGAAAAGAACACTGGTTTTGGTTTCATTCATTGTTATTGAAATATGCAGACATTGACTTGCCCTTGGAATATATTTGTGAATGAGCCCAGGGAGGGGAGCGCTCTCTCTCTCTCTCTCTCAACCCCCCCCCCCCCCCCCCCCCCCCCTCATTTGGATAAACGTCACGGACTGCCTAATGGCGACTCAGTGTGGTTTTGTCATTCAAGAGGAGGCGAGGCTGTCATTTTGTTGCCTTGGCGACTACAAATCAATAGCATCCTGCGGTATCTTGTCCATTCCCAATGAGAAGAGGGTTCATTCGTTGCTGCCGTCACCGGGGGGGGCGCGAGACACCTGTCCTCTGATTGGCTCCCGCTGGTAATAAGCTGCCATTGAAGATTTCTGGCCCGGGTGGAGAGAGGGGTGTGTCTCTTTCGACACAAGTCCACGCCCCCTTACATAAATACTCAACACAACTGTCTCACTGATCAGACAGCACCAAATTACAGCGCTGCGTTTTTGTTCACAGTCTTTCAGTCTTTCTCACACTGTCACTTTCGGTTTGCCCGTGCGTGCCTGTCCCGCCTTGGAGGAAACAAACAAATAAACAAAAAAAAACAACAACAACATAAAGAAGACAAGTTGGTCTCTGAGAAGATTCCCTAATCGCCAGAATAGACAGCAGGTGTGAATTCATGTCTGTGTATTCCCCGCAGATATACTGGTGAGTACTCGCACCTTTTCGGCTTTGAGTTTCCCCCTGTTCGTTGTACCTGTGTGTTTTGCATGCTTTGTGCTTTTCCTGGGGGCGTGTTCACTCTGAGTAGAAATTATTTTAAACAATAGTTGGCGTTGCACTTGACATACAACGAAATAACTACCAGCAAATCAGATGCATTTGATTTTGCCTGGTGATAAGTTCCCCCAGAATAACTTTGATTACCTTATTGCTTACACCCACTATTGTTTCCTTTGAGTTTTTCTGCTGGGGTGTTGCCTGTGAAATTGAAAAGCTCACACAGCCCTGTCCAATTGGAAAGAAAAGCCTTGAGGTCTCTCCTAATTTTGCAGATTTTTTTGCAGCTCCAATTCAGAAAGGTCAGGATGAACACCTTTGAGAGAAAGAGATGCTGTGCGTGTGTGTGTGTGTGTGTGTGTGGTGTTTGGGGAGGGGGGGTTGTCTGCTTCATTTCTGCTTCATTTTGAGCTTGTCTCTATTTAATCCACTTTTCAGGGCCTTTCTTGAACCATGAAGCACATAACTCTGCGCTCTCCTTGAGCCTCATGAGGGGAATTTGCACAGTTGAGTCGAGCAGACAGTGGTTTTCATCCACTGCTCTTTAGTGCTGCAGGTGCACTGCAAATGGATGGATATACTCTCTCTATATCCGTTACTGTAACCTGAGCTGTTTTGCCCCATTACCATTGCCAGTCAATACTGACACCTTACTTGACTTCTTGACTGTCAGCATAGTGAGTGGGTGTTTATTTTATTTTATTTCCTCCATTTAGTCTGTCAAGAATGTTTCTCCTGTCTGTAGAGAGGATATGCAAGTCACTTTGAAACATTGTTTTGCTTCTCTGTTCAAACCTCGGCAGGCCTCTGGCTGTCTGTACCAGGAAGTTCAGACCCGACCTCTTTACTGTAACCACACTCTGCTCTCTCCCCGCTGCTGCTTACAGTAGGCCTCTGCTTCTCTGTTCTGTAAAGATAGAGTGCCATAGTGCGTGGAAAACCCTTTCTCTGCCCCCTAGCCAGACTTTTCCCATTACTTCAGGGCTGATTTTATTTCAAAGGCGAGAAACATTTGAGAATCGTATGAAATGGACTTGCATGCAGCCAATCACGGCTGTGTTTTGAATGTCTTGCACAGCTGCTTTGTGAACAGGAAGGCCTTGTTGTTCTCATTGCAACACTTGACAGCAGAAGCTTGTTTTCACCAAAAGAGGGCACGGCATTATCCTCTTCTAACCTGTAGTGTATATCCACAACTTGGGTTTAAGTGGCCCGAAACGGGGTCAATAAAGTTTCCCCTCCTCATTCTGTATGAGTAACTTTACCATCAGGCATTGGAGTGGTAACCTGACCTTTTTGATGTATGTATTCAGCGGCAGATTCAATCCACAGCAGTCTGGATGCAACCCATTCATTCCCACACACTCCTGGGGGTCTTACACAGCCCCCCCACCACCACCACCACACACACACACACCTCCGGAGTTGTGTGTGACTTGGCTGGCGGGCAGCCCAGCGTTGGCATGGAATGGCAGCAGCTTTGCCCGGTCGCCACACCAGCTGAGATTTATGACGTGCGTAGCAAGAATTGGGGTGGTGGTGGTGGGGGGGGGGCGGGGGTGGTGGCACAGGGGAAACAATGTGGACAATGCAAGACGTAATATCCCGTCGTCGTGCGTTGTGTGGTGAGATTGTTGGGGAGATCACTTGAGTTGCTGTCAGCACCACTACAGGACAAGCACACAAACCCAAGGAGCATTCAGGGTCTGGGTCTTTTTATAGTCTGGAGACTGGTGGAGGACCATGGGTTTAAATACGCTTGGATGCTTTGTGTCACGCTTAACGTTTTGTACTAAGAGTGGCGGTCTATGGACACCCTCAATAGAACGATTCCACACAGATGAACGTGTGAGGCCGGTGTGACAAATGGCTTTACTCATCTCCAAACCATTATCCCCATTAACATGTCACCGTCCCCAACTGATCATATGAAATGCTATAGCATAAGGGTGTAGGGTTGGTATTCTTTCGAAGCAAAATTGCTGAACACACAGTGTCTCCACCTCCACTTGTCACTGGGTCAGTGCATTTTTCCACCCTTCCAGGAGACAAAACCAGTGGAATAAACTGTGTCACTTGGCTGCAGCTTCCATGGCATCCATCCACAGGGTTATTGGAAGTCATCATCATTACAGTGTCCTCACGTGGAGTAGAGGAGGGGAGGCGTCGTCTCTGACACTAAGTACACAGGGCTTCAGAAATGCACTGCAAAGGGCATTTAATTATGAATTTAGACTTCATACGACTGTGTCTTTTACAAAATGCTGCATGTATGTCAACCCCGGTAATCCTTTTGATTTGTGCGTCGTTCTGGACACATGGCACACGACGGAGGTTGTCTTGTGCCAATAACCTGCGGTCCATCTGGGTCCTGGCTGGGACCGGCATTAGGAAGCTGGCAGGACTAGGTGTGCATGATCTCTGGGTCAAGGGGTAAAGAGGTTTACTGATAGTGATGTCATGCCGATAGAGACACGAAGACGGCGGAAGAGCGCTGTATTGAAACTATTTGCCTTAGGATGCGTGTCTTGTTGCTTGGTTTTAGTCAACCTGGCTATGTTGAAGTGTGCTGTGTATTGTGGGATCCACTGCACATTCATAATTGTCATATGTGTCTTCTAGGCTAGAGGCGATTGGTCCGTACTGATCTTATGTCATACATTTAAGGTTTGGTTGCTTATAGAACACTTAACGTGTCCTCTCTAGGAAGAAAGTATCCCACTTTGAGAAAGGGACACATTGTTCAGCCTCGCTTGACACTTAAAGCAGTAATAGATGTGACCGGTATGCATGTATGTTTGTTCCCTCCCAGGTTGACTTGTTACTTGTGCACCCCCACTTCCTTCTCATTGTGCCCCTTTATGTTTTATTAGGCCGATGTTCTGTTATTCTTAGCCGAGCAGGATGTTTATACGATCCCCGAACAGAAATATGACTGGCAAAGCCCGAGTGTTTATCTTTCTTCCCTCCCTCCCTCTCTCCTCCTCTCCTCTGCTCAGGTCTTCACTGTCACCGCTCTGTGTTCATCCCTCCATCCCCCTCCTCCCCTGCTTTTTGCTTGTCTGCCTCACCCTCCTCTGCACCCCACTCAAGGATGAAATAAGTTCAAGAGCAGCCTCAGCTGACATTATTTTTTCCATGTTAAACCTTGCATATCCTTCAAGACTCCTTTTTTTTATTTTTAGATATCCGGCTATTGTTTTGGCCAAGCAAGTGTCATCCGACTAGTGCAGTGAAGGTTTAGGATGATTCAAACAGAAGCTTTTCAATTCTCACATTTTTAAATCAACCATCCACCCTAAGCATCCCCTCTGCTGTGATGTCAATGTTTCCTCATGTAAGCGAGAAGGGGTTTGTGTAAATTTAGGACTGGAAAAACTGATTGATAAAATGGCAGTTGCCATTGCTTCAGGGTTTAATGACACCCTGCTGTGATTATTGACTCATGTCATGCAATGCTCTCCTCCTCTGGATAAACATATTATTTTTATTCTGCTTCCGATTGATTTGATTTTTTTATTAAGATAATAATGGCCCAAATGTGCTACTCTTCCAAGAGTCCTACATTAGAAACGCTTTAATCAACACAAAATAAAACACACCAATAAAACATACAGATAACACACTCAGAAAAGCCACGTTCATGTTTGGGATAATATAAGTTGTAACTGCTGTGCTGACTTTAGTGCCTACTCTTTACAAGTAGATAAAGACTGTAGATCTAGTAGTGTGTGTGTGTGTGTATTAAGTATTTGTCGGTTTCTGAAAAAATATATACACCTCAACACATCACCAATGTGATAACACTGGTTGAAAAGGTTCTAGATGCAGCTGGATGTTGGAAAAAAAAATTAACATCCCGGGGGCTTTATCTGAAATTATTGGATTTACGGGAGTTTAAAGATTTAATCTGAGGCCTAATCCCCACAGAATAATGGCTGAGCCTCAGTTTTTTTGTCTTTAGCCTGAATTTGAGACCGAATTGAAACCTCATTTCTAATTTATTTTATTTATTCACAGTTTATTTGTTTTGTCCACAACAGTTTCAGTTATGCTTACAAGTGGATAGTGTCATGTTGACAGTTTGTAGGGAGAAAACATTTGTCAACAATAAATATATTCATATTAATTCCATTTTATGATGAATTCACTTGCAGTAAAGTAAACATGGAGACATCCAGACATCTTGACAGAGAGAGGATTCTCAGTAGAGTTATTGTATGACTCATGAATGGAAACAAAGAGTGAATTTCTAATGGTGAATATGTTTCATGCTGCACTGGCAGACGATTTGCAAACTGAAAGTGATACAGGGTTTGCCACTGTGGTTACATGAAGGGTATTTCATGTGTTTGTCTTTGCATGCCTTATCAAACACTGAATACAGGTTTTAGATCGGTTTTAGATGAATGAGACTATGATGAAATTACTTCAGAGTAACCAATCTTTTACATAATTACGGTTCCTTTCTAAACCATTTTGTTAATCACTTGCACGCTGAAATTGTTCACCAATCTGCTGTCTCCAAAAATAAACATTTTTATTTAAGATTCAAAGTAGGTCAAGCACAGCCCACACATTTCTCCCCCAAAAAACATGACTGTAGAATCAGATAATGCGACTATGTAAGTGAGCTGCTTGTCATGTTGTGTTTTCTTTGTCCTATATGGCTGGTGACCACACTGACCACAAGCCTGTGGCCGCTGACCACCAGGCACCAGGCTTTAAATAGAGAGCGTGAGAAGGCCGCTAGGCATCTTGTCTCAAGGCAGCGTCTCTGTTGGCCCTGAGACCTGCTTCAAGTCATTTTTTTAAGCTTTACTACGACGTGCTGGACAGTGAACGCACTAAACATAGATAAACAAGCTCTCGTTACTTTCATCTAAAATGGAAAGTTTGGCCAAGCTTTGATAGAACAGAGTGCATTGGGTTCCGCCCCAGTCAAATACCACTGCACGCCCACAGCGCACTCTCACAATGAGTGTGTTCCCTCGCTGCTGGTGCAAGAGCACATCATCCTGTATTTAGACACGGCCACCTTATGCAAACCACAGCATGAGTTGTGCAGTTTTGCAGTGCAATAGCGCAGTGGGGCATGGACTGGATGCCGTGTTGTGGTCAAGACAGGCCCAGTAAAAACAAAGCAGTCAAACGTGTGCAGAGAAGACTTTAACGGCTGTGTGTGTGTGTGTGTGTGTGTGTGTGTGTGTGTGTGTGTGTGTGTGTGTGTATATAGAGGTAGTGTCTGTACATATATGGGTCATCTGTCATTCTCGTCTTGATAGGTGTTTTTGCCTTATCTCTCAACAGTCTTTCCATTATCAAGATTTTTAGTATCTATTTGTTCTAACCACATACAACCAGATTGAGTGTCTTCTAGCACATTTCCCCATGATTTCATCTCCTCTGTCTGCACAAATAGGTACTAAACATAAAATATTAAAAACCTTGATAAAGGAAAGATGGATATAATTTGGTCTTTATATGTGAATCAGTACTATTGACCTTTTAATGTTAAGAAAGCTTCGGTGTAGCTTTGAGTTTTCTCTTGTGATGTCAGGTCAACACACACTGAAGTTCTGCTGTTTAGTGATTGAATTGAGAATGTATTGGGGGGGTTTTTCTTCGTTTTTTTTTTTTTGTCCTGAACAGGTTGCCAGATGGAGCAGTGACAGTATCAGCATGATGTATAATAAGTGTATTGACATAGTTGCTGTATAACCTCCCATTTCTTTTCTTCTTTTGACCCTGCAGCCCAGTGTTTGTGCCCAGCCGAGATATGACTGAGGTGATGATCAGCAGCACCCCCATGGAGGACATGAGGCTCAGCCCAAGCAAGGACAGGCTCTCCTTCCAGGTAGAGCACACACACACACAAACACACACACACACACACACACACACGTGCACATGACGGTGAAACACTGCTTCCGTCCCAATTCTCAACCCTTTCAGTCTTACTTGGCATGGCCGTTTGTACCCGTCTTCATCCATTAATTATGTACTGAATTGACGTCAGCATGAACAGGCGGGAGCTGCCACTACATTTCCATTTGTGATTTGTGAATGGGGTCTACATTTAGGATGGAATATACAACACAATACAACACTAGAGAATAACATATGAGCAATATGTTCTAGGGTTTTGAGGGAGAGGTTGGTATTAAAGTAGGACTTTCTGTTCCAGCGCAGCTCTTAACCTGGTAACCCCACATGACCCTGGGCCAGGCTGGTTTGTTTTTGTATGACCTAATCAGCACTTCTATTTTAGTTTGTTATGTAAGCAAGACTAATGAGACTAAGGCTAATGAGATTGCAGCAATTATTTTGTCACTGAAGTGTAATGGTATCTAGAATATTTACTGATCTGTCTGATAAGTATGATTGGTTATGGAGTGAGAACGCCCACCTGCCATTTTAAATGCAACTATATACTGACTGCTGTGGAATTACAATGCTAAAGTATCACAGCAAAATGGAGCATGCTCTATTTTTCTGGAGGATATGAGCAGTATAGGGGTTTGTTGGCCACACAACTTTAAACATGCAAAGGAGATGTATGTTCTGGAAATCCTGTGTGGTTTACTGTGGCCTGCCGCAAAAATAGATCATGCAGACGCAGAGAGATCAGTAGCAAGCCATCAGGTGGTCTTGACAAGTTGTTTCCAGCGGCTTTGTTTTATTGTCAACTCAATAGGGCCATCTTGGAAACAAACCTATTTACATAGCCGGGCTATAATTGTTAGTTAAGTTGCTTGGTATTCTTAGCCTAATATTTGTACATAGGGTGATATAATACTACTAATAATAGTGTTAATATATTAATACTCCAAATCATTTACTATACTGTAAACCATTTACTGTAGAAAAACAAAGATTGATTTAATGAAAACTGTTGATTTTGGGCAGGAGGATGGCCTAGTGCAGTGAGTCTCAACCTTTTTCATATCGAGGACCCCTAATTTGGTCCACATTAAGGCCACGGACCCCCATTTGATGAGATTTTTTCTCTTGGACCCAAATCTGAGAATATTTTTATTGTTGGATATGATTTTATCCAGAATTCCATGACTATCTGTATTGTAGGTAGGGAGATAACAGTGAAACCATGACCAAAATAGTCATTCTTCTACATTCTCTAATTGTGTTAACTTCCACCCCATGTTGAGAACCAGCGGCCTAGTGGTTAGGAGGACCAGGGTTTGAGCTGGAGCTGAAATATCTTTGAGCAAGTTCGCCCCTAACCTGCTGCAGGAGTCAAAATAAACAAAATTTGTATTAAAGGCAAGCATACAGTACATTTTAAAAACATGCTACCTTAGGCTGCTCATGCTCTGCTGTATGCAGAAGGTGCCTCTGAGAGGATGTAGACTGACCCATAGGAAAAGCTGGGCTTCCTCTCTCCACAGCTCACACGCAGCTGTGAGTCTGTCTAAGAGGATGGGAGAGGTGGATGAGGGGGAAACGGGAGAAACGGAGGGTGCCAATGTGCCACTTCCCATCTCCTCTCTATTATTCCTCATCTCGGCTTTTTGCCCAAGGTCCCCGCCAGTCCTTGGCGAAGTGACACATGAAGCAGTGACATTACCGCCAGTCACTTCCTCCACTGTGGATGCCGGTGGCTTTGCTCCAACCTGCGACCATCACTCAAACGCCAGCTGCACCTATACATGGTATTGCAGTAGATGTTAGACCTACATAATGGAGGAGTAAATGGAGTCACTGAGGCCTGAATTGCCTCAATAAACTCAATAAACTGTCATGATTCAGGCTTGCAGCTTCCACCCACCTCCCCCCGCCCCACAGGAACCTAAAATAGCCAGTATTGTGCCTCGCTCACAATGTGTCGTCGTTTCCTGCCCCTGGAAGTGAAACAAGCTATGACATGTGTTAGCTAGGGGTCCAGTGGCAAGGTCACTCGCTGCCTAACTCCCCTCGGTGCTGACGCACAGCGAGCACTGGCAACGCAGTCAGGAAATGCAGATATACCCGGCCGCCACACATGACCACAGACGCACTCACACACACACACATACTCACACCTCTTGAATGGTTCTATACGCAGCTGTTTTCAGAGAATACATAAGCTGCCTGCCCACACATACATGATTTCAAAACCTGACACATTCTCACACTCGCAAGGCATGTTTTAAAGCATTTTGTCTTTTTCCTCCCTTCTCATCCCTCTCCTATGGAATTCGTGGAGACTTGGCCACAGCTGGATCCCCTCGCTCTCTTCCCCTCTCCCCGTCTCCGTCTCTCTCCTGCCTCATCTAATGCTTTCTTTCCACTGGGCTCTTTGCCCAGACAGCGACATCGCTTTCCCCCTCCAATGTCTCGGAGTGAAATATGCAGGTCTAAAAATATTCTTCCACTTTATCCAAACAACAGCAAAAAATGCTGTTCTTGGACCAGGAGTGGCAGGCTTTTTCCGCCGGGCCATTTCTCTGGTTCCTGAGAACAGAGAAAGTCGGAGGTTGATGTCCAATCTTGCCAGGACAGGGAATGCATGTAATCTTTCTTGTCAGAATGTCTCTCATGCCCTTCAGTTCAGATCCAAACATTTGAGTGTGGCAAGCTGCGTTTATACCAAGCTCTATCTGGCTGGATTTGCAGATACTCAGCCTATTTTATGTTCTTTCCACTACGATTTTTTTGCGAATCCATCTCCACATGTGTATAAAGTATTTCAGGCCAAATGCTGACTATTATGAGGATGGTTGATTTATGGGTTGTTTATTTATTATTTAAAGCATGTCCCAACAAACCTTCCACCTGTTTCTGTCCAACTTACCGTAGCAGTTGCCATGTCTACAAACTGGTTTTCTCGTGCATTTCCAACTTACTGTTGATTTGCAATGCTATGATTATGCTCTTGTGTAATCTTCTGACTAGTGGGTGATGCGGTGTCGGATAAGTTTGTAAGCAGCTAGGAGCTGCTTTGGCACAAGTGTCTTTCAAAGCATTTAGATTAAACATGATGCAGCATTTTAAGTCTCACCAGACATGCCTCATTTACCAATAGACAGACACTGATGTAACCATCCCTTGTGCCATTTATCGGTGAGCACCTATGTAGAAACGTAGCTTGGATGTTGGCAACAGCAGGTATATGACTGGGACGGCTGACCTTCCTGGCTTCGACTCACTCTGCAGTTCAGAAACCAAATTGTATTAAAACTCCTAGGGTTAACAGAATGTTTTGCCCTTGTCTTCTTCTCTTGTAGATATTCCCCGACCCCTCAGACTTTGATCGCTGCTGTAAGCTGAAAGACCGTCTGCCGTCCATTGTGGTGGAGCCCACAGAGGGAGAAGTTGAGAGTGGGGAGCTTCGCTGGCCCCCAGAGGAGTACGTGGTCTGTGGGGAGGAGGAAGAGGAGGAGGAGGAGGAGGAGGAAGAAGAAGAAGAGGAGGAAGAGGAGCAGAATAATGGCAGCATCCAAAATGGACAGCCAGCGCAGAATTCTCAGCACTAGAGGCCGAGATGCTACGCCTGTTCTCTCTCTTTCTCTCCCTCTCTCTTTCTCTCTCTTCCTCCCCCCATGCCCCTACACACACTGGTTAAATTGCACCTCAGCACTCCAGCAGAGTAACTGGCAGGCACGTTAAATGTCTAGTGATGCCATCTCGTTTCCTTTGACACCAAAGCATCACTCCTGCAAGAGAAGCAATACATGCATACACACACACACACACACACACACACACGCATACATACACACACACTTTCTCACAAATACACAATCATTTATCTTCCTGGACTTCTCACCCTCCCAATCAGACTTGGAAAGAACAGACACGCACACTTATACACTTTCTTTGTGTGTCTCGGCCCAGAATGGACGTCCCGTCGGACAGTGGCAGCTCAGTGCTCCATGGACAGCTCTTACACTGCAGGGGGTTACTACTGCTCCCGTTCTTTACTCCAAAATGGCTGGCGTCATGACCCCAGAGACTTCAAACTCGCATATGTAACTGCTGTGGTACCCGTGGGGACTATTGTCTACAGTGTATTGTCCATACCTGTGTTCAGTTTCTGGATTGATATGTTAGTTATCGTGATTGCCATCGCTGTCTATAGATTTGTCTGTTTTGAGAAGTGGGGTTTTTGTGTAAAATGTCACTGGGATTTTGCTTTTGGTTTTCGGTTCATTTTGGTGCATTGTGACAAGGGTAAAGGATTCCTCTAAATGACGCATAGTTTTTTTTAGCTTATATCAGGCTTTCACCTAAAAAAAAAGGACAACCTGGAATCATTTTGGAGAAGCAGAGAAAGTGAAGGAAAATAAACCGGTAGTCGATGCCCTGCTATGCTAAACACATGATGAATCCGTTGTACAAAGGCTCGTTATGCACTGAGGCACTCACATGCTTTGATCCTATCCTCCCCTTTGCCCCCCTAGAAGCCTTATGATGAACAGTATTTAGATCATAGAGTAAAACCGATAGCGCTCATAACTAAATGTGATGCGAGCAGGTTATTGTTCAAAGGGGAAAGCAGAGAAAGAACTTTTAATAGATGGAATATTGTGATTTTGAAAAAGGAGAGGCCAGGCAAAAAATGATGTACAGACGCAATGAAGGACGTGTAAATACTTGTTCCCGATGAACCCCCCCGAGGCCTTGTAGTGCTTTGATCTTGTTTGTACTATGGGTTTGGTCTACTTTATTCTCAAAGAAACTTGTATTCAAGACGGAAATGAGCTCTCAACTGTACACACCAGAACTGAACGTTGACAGTCCTACCTATCTAGTCTTCCTGTTCTTTTACAAACAGCCATAAGTTTTAACGCCATCAAATTCAGGTCACAGGGGATACACAATGTAGGATCAATGAGTTCGCAAATAATGATACAGGCAATATCTGAAACAATATTGTGTAATACAGTAGGGTAAAAACTTGAAATGTGCTTTGCAACGTTAAACTCTTAGTTCATAATAAAACTAGTTTCTCAAAATGAGTCCAACAAAAGATATTTATGGGGAAGTGGATTTGTTTCCCTTGTAATCTGTACAATTTTCAAAGTAATGTTGGTCAGATATTTGCGTAGAGCTCATTGATCCTGCTCTCTACAATGACATTTTGGTTTTTTGCCTGTATGCAATTTCAAAAGTTGTGGGTATTCCTTTTTTTTCCCCTTTACACTCATTTATTCCTCTTGGAACAACTGAGACTGTCAGAGTCATTTTGTGGAGAAAAGATTTAACTTTTGTGTACACATAATCTGATCTCTCTGAGATGCTGTTGTATGAACATGTCTGAAATGTGTCTCTTTGTTCTTTTGTAGTTTCCCATTTGACGTGGCATTAGGGCTGTGTACAGAACATCTCCTCTCTGTTTCTGCTGTCTGTCACCTACAGGTCCCACATTGTTTTTGTAAAGCTCAGGGAGATTAGCCGCCATCTTTCTCTTTGTTTTTTTTTTGTTTTGTTTTTTGTATTTAGACCACTTTCTCTGTGACAAATACAGAGGCTGTAAATAAACATTTGAATTTGCTATCCAACTGTGTGAGAATATTTGACTTTGAAGGTTTACTGGCATTTTTATGACATGAGGTGAAAGAGCTTTTCACATGGGTAATCCTCCAGTGCATCAAAAGCATTGTTTTCAAGAGACCTTTACTTTTCTGTTGTCTTTCATTTTCCCTTTTGTGAAACCCCCCTTTTCCCCACTCACTTCACCTGCAGTGGTTAGAGATGAGCAGTGTTACTTCCTGCTCGGCATCTCACATCTCTCTCTCTCTCTCTCTCTCTCTCTCTCTCTCTCTCTCTCTCTCTCTCTCTCTCTCTCTCTCTCTCTCTCTCTCTCTCTCTCTCTCTCTCTCTACGAATGCATGTTTCAAATATATATAGAACCGAGAGGAGGCCACATGCTACTTCCTGTCTTCGAGCCTCACACAAACACAAATACACAAACCTCACCCCTAGTTACAAAATCTCATTCCTGCACCCTGTTGTGCACTGAAAAGCTCAGTTCTGCTTTGATTTCCAAGTTCTTCAGAGAACAATGGCACATTTAAAATGTTCAAAACAATACCATCCAACCATATGGAGTGCATTGGTGGGAGCTAAAAACCTTTAGAGGCTTTTACTGTAGCAGAAATATCAAGGATAGTATTGGTATAAAAGCTTGTGGAAGCAACTCCTCACGCTCTACCCATAAACACTCACCACAATGATACCAGACCAATAAAAAGTGGTTGAGTGGAAAAGCACTAATGGGGAACTGGGGGATTTACAGGAATAAACACAAAGCTTTCTGATCACTGTTACAGTGGAAACTTCTCAGGTGATTTGCTGCTCTGTATTAGTGACCCACTTAGGTCAACTTTGATTGCCTTGTACCGGGAAGAGTCCATCAAAGTTGCTGTGGTAGGGCCTTTGGGGGCCAAGGGCCTCATAGATTGGCCAAGGGGGTACCATGAAGGCCTTAAGGCCACTTCCTGGAAAGAGAACAATGCACTGGCACTCTATCCTGCTTCCTTCTTCCTGGAAAAAACGGAGCATAAAGAGTTATTAATACACACCAACTGATAATGGTTGAGGGCGACTGCAGAGCGAGCGTCTGGACCAGGGAGTCAGAAATTACAGCTTGCTTTGCCCCGTCAACCCTGGGTCATTGTCAGAGCACTAAAAACTGAGTCTGGGAACAGTAAACACTTAACAGGTCAAATGTAGCTAATTCATCAAACATGTTCATCAACATGTTTTTACATTTGTACAAGAATTATGTTTTAGATTCTATTTCATACCAGGACAGTTCTAAGATTAATTGCCACGTTTCTCAGCTCAATCTGCATACATCTAATGCTGCCTTATATATATACTTCACTGCAGATTCCAACCCATCCCTTTACCATTTGGATTTCTTGTATGAAAGTCATTGCTTTATACTGTAAATCTGCTCATTAACTGCCCTGCTGGTGAACAGAGGTGACGCCGTTCGTTTTGCCAGTGATAAGATGAGCGTACCTCGGTGACATCGAGGGACGGATTGTGTCTCGCACACCATCGTTGGCGTGCGACACTGTATGTTTAAATATGTGTGACGGCGTGTGTGCCTGGCGATGTATTAAAACTGTTGTCAGAGTCCTCTGAGTGAAGTCACTGATAGCTCTTCTAGCTCATTCTTGGAATTCTTTCCACTGGAAACAATCCCATCGCTGATCCCAGTGTGTCAGCAGAGTCTGACCCGCCAACCCCTGAATTCTCTCTGACTCCCAACTATAGTCCACATCAACACTGTTTCTTTCTCTCTCTCTCTCTCTCTCTCTCTCTCTCTCTCTCTCTCTCTCTCTCTCTCTCTCTCCTCCACACATAAACTCACACACTCACACCCGGACCAGCCCCCTCATGCACCCACAACATAACCCCTCTCACTCAAATCTGGCATGTCACGAGGGAAAAAAAAAAGGCTTATCCGATGAACTCTTTTTCCATTCCCTCTCCTTATTTTGCTTTCATTCTCCAGTTTGGTGAGATGTTTTCTTGTTCTTTCTCTCTATTTCTCCTTCTCCCAGACGTTCATCCCGCTCTGTTGTTTCAGCAAGTTTCCCATACTTACATGACTGTAGAAACATACTCCGCATTCCCACAGTACAGGTTATGTAACGGAAGTTAACATTTCATTTTAAACAGTGCCTCTGTTCTTATAACCTTTTTATTTGAGCATTGCGACAGCACTGTATGTCACTAAGGTTCATTCTGTGCGTCTGTATGTGTGTGTGTGTGTGTTTGTGTGTTTGCATGTGTGCGTGTGTGTGTGTGTGTGTGTGTGTGTGTGTGTGTGTTTGTGCAAAGCTCGCAAAGGGGTGTATGTGCTTGGAGATTTTGTGTATAACCGTGTGTGTTATTATGAGTGCCATGTGCGTAAGGGAAAGATTCTTTTCCCATGGTTCCTCAAGTGTGAGAAGAAAGTAGAGCTCTCAGGACATGAGGCAAAAACTCTGCTAGTTATTTATAACCTGTCTGGAGACGGCCCACCAAGTGTAGACACATATCTGGCACTGTCAACAAGGGAAGAGCTAGAATAAGATACGCAGAGAGGCATACAAGAAGAAGATAGAGGGAGGATAAAAAGGTGAAGGAGTCAGCGAAGGAAAGAGGGATGTGGAGGAGGTTCATGAAAGAGAGAGCATAGCAAATGAAGTACCTGCACTGCAGCATGGGTAAATCACAGGTTTAAGATCTGGTGTCTCCCTTGGTAAGCCACCTGAGATACGTCTTGGTGAGATAAGATAAAATGCAAGCACAGCACAAACTGCTGCTGGAGAAGTTGCTTGGTGTCACTTTGCCTGCATAAAATTGAACAAGTATGATTTTTGCAAACACCAAAAAGGCATCAAGCCCCCATGAAGACAGACAGGTAACTTGTTTTTGTCACCTGTCCTTTCCCTGAATACGTTTGACATGTGCAAATCCCACAGCCCCAGTCGACACACCCACTGAGAATAGAGGACAACGACGCCGTGATTGCTATTCAAAAACAAAGCCCCAGCGACTTCACAATTAATCAAAGTCAAGCACACTCAATACTCTGCCAAAGCGCTCTCTGCACATGCACTTCAACAGACCAACCTTGGAAGACATAATGCAACTGCTGGACTCACAACCGCAGCACATATTTGGACAGATGACTCTAAGCACCCTGGGATTCATTCTCGTTTTAATAGGGTGATGTAAGGGTACACTGCCATCTTGTCCTCGAGCTTTTAAAGCTTTGATCAATAGGGGTCTATTGGCGTCCCCTTTCGTATGTACTTTTGTGTGTTAATGTGCTAAGCCACAGGCTGCTGCTCTTCCATAGGCTGTTGTTGATATAAATAGACAGCTTATGGTCCCGCCACTCTAATCCTTATTGCCTAGAGACCAGGATGGAAAAAGGGAGGAAAGAGAGAGAGAGGGGTGGAGGGGTGAGGGGGGTCGGACAAACAGGGACATGGACAGAGACAGACACGCAGAAATGAGGAGGTAATGTTGGAGATAGAGTAAAAAGGGACTGGAGAGGAAATGCTGTGTTACAGGTGTGAGACAGAGAGATGCGTGTCGATGCAAAGAGGAAGTGAAGAGTGAAAGGGAAGAAGACTCGAGTTAAATCATCCATGTCCCCTCTTTGAACCCCTGCGACCCCCTTTCTCCTTTCCCCGGCTCCACCACCAAAAAGCACAAGAGGTCATTAGAGGCAAGAATGTTTAAAAACAACAAACCAGATGAGTGTTTTTTTTCTTTCAACAAAGCACAACTCGTTAAAGTGCTATCAATAGACTCCATTCAAAATAAACCAAAAACACAGTGTTCAATGCCCGAAAAAAGTCATACTGTCTCTCCCACATAGACTAGCATAAGTGGAATGGCATGTCTAACGTGTATAAATGTTCTTTGGCCTCTACCTTTATCTATTAATTCACTCCTAACCTTCTCTTGAGAAAAAAGTCACGTTGAAGTTGGCCCGCCTCCCACCTCCTTTTGTATCAGTATTGTAAATATGAGAGGTTTAAAAGGTGCATGTTTTAAAATGTTTTTCCATGGTTTAAAATTACCGTGACGGGACTTTGAGACATTTTCTCAAAGATGTGTGATTAGGTGTACCTGATCAAATTGCTTTTGGTGAATTATCTTGGACAAGACTCATTAATTGTGTGGATGTACATACTTCTCTGTTGGAGGTGAGCTGGCACCAAAGTGAAACAATGATAGCTTGTTTCAAAGAAAAGCTTTCCTTCTCCCTCTGAAGTGATGCGCTGACCCTTGAGAAGTTTATACTGATAAAGCTATACAGTTCACTCAGCCTCTCAGATAGAGTGCATGCCATAGGGAGCAGGTCATGGAAAAGTCTCCAGTTTGACTAAGTGCACGCTCTCTTTTACGCTGTCTGTCTGTCCGTCTCTACCTCATTCACCACACACACACACACACACACACACACATAGTGCATGTGCACAGGCACGTACACACATTCAAAGACACATCCATTCATCCATATATACACACACATGCCAGCACACACACAAGCATGCACACACACACACACACACACACACACACACACACCCCTAAGAGTACATGTGCATACACAGATACGCACGACACAATCATCCATCCACACACACACACACACACACACACATCACTGAATGCTGAGGTAATTCGTAACAGTAGAATGGCTCATAACTGTGGGTAAAAGAAACAAATGACACATGCTAGGATTTACACTACTTTAAAAGGTTATGTTGGAGGACTTAGTCTAGAAGTATATCATCCATAGCATGCTTCAGATTTGAATGAGTTCAGACATATTATTAACACGGGGATCTTGTGGGAAAACATTGCTTCAATAAAATATTACAATTACGTCAACTAACGTCGCTATCAACATCTGAAAAGCAGATAGCGTTCAGGATGAGGGGCACACCTTGACATTTGCATACATTCATTCCACATGCAGGCTGCAGTTCACTGTCCACACCTCAACGAACAAACAGCACCCCCTGTTGATGTCTGGGTGCAAAGATGGGTGAGAGTTAGAAGTTGAGAGGTCGATTTAGCAAAACGGTATGGCGGCTATATTCTGCAGTGATAAGTAATGCACACTTAGAAAGCGAGGTGGTTATGCAATTATATTTGGCTATGCTAATTTCTCACGAAAAATAATCAGACGGCTGCGAAAGCGTTCCATGTTCTTGCGGGCCTCGAGGAGTGGTAACGTTAACATTTGCTGATACAGCTTAGCTAGCTAGCCAACGTGCTAGCTGGCTTGCCAGTATGTCGCAACCGAGTTGTTGACATGATATCGTAGCCGGACTTCTTGGAGCTAGTTCACCTCAGTGACTAACTTTGATTCTGAAGGAAGACAAGACATTATAAAGGTGGGTACGGTTGTCGTTTGCCATTCTGAAAGTTGTGCAATTAGCCAGTTCTGCTAACATAAGCAAGATAGCTAACTGGCTCCTGCTATTTTGAGTTAAGCTGGCTAGCGAGTGTTACCTATTCGTGTCTGCTCGTGTTAACCTAGTAACGTTGTCGTCGTCAGTGGCACCAGCCCAAAACTGCACTGCAGTCCAAGACTGTACTGTCAGCAGCTAGTCTTGTCGGCTGATTTAGCTAAATTGGCGTTAGCAAGATTATGGTAAAGTGGTCCTAATGTTAGCATTGGCTATCAACTGCCAAGTCCGCAAAAACTTGGCTGCATCAAACAGCGTAAATTATTTCATACCGTTAGTTTGTCATACATTTACTTGATACCATAAGACTTCCACTCAATAGGTGTGGCAATTAACCAATTTTGGCTATTAATAAAGGTTTTTAATCTATGAAGCAACGTAACAACAGCAAGCTGATTATTGACAGACTGTACATGACGTAGCTGTACTCGGCACATCTAACGTTATCTTATGTTTGTTTGTGCAATCACTTTTCAGTTTTTGCGTTTGATCAAGAAACAACATCAACACAGTTTGACGTTGGCTAACCCACGTGTTGTCTTTCATTATGGTTAAAATTCCTGCCTCTGTTTCTGCCCCACCCTGGATTATGATAGAAATCAGTGTGTGTATGGCAGTGGCGGATCTTGAGTTTTAGGGACCCGAGGCAAACAACATTCTTGCCCTCTCCCCCCCATGCTGTCAAATAATCAGATAACATAGACTGTAGCCCTACTTAATTAACAAACTTGTCCTTAGGCTATCTCTTTAGAAAAACAAAAAGCATTGGCTCACAAGATATAAGCAAACAGAACCCTTGGACCAATTCTCCTGATTTTAGCTTTGTTTTATTTTCAACAGCTACATGTTTTTTTCTCTCAGATCATATATAGAAGACCTAACGTTACAGACTTTTCACATCTATGTGTGCATTCAACTAAATTATCAGGCAAAGTACTAACTGACAAAAATAAACCCGGGGCAGGATCTTCACTGATGGATTAGCTATGTAAAGCAAGTTTCAAGTCTCTGCAAGTTGAGTTTTGTTCTGTAAGGAAATGGAAACAAATGGCTGCATGGGAGGAAAAACACATTCAAACATATGAAAAAGTATGGTATGCTTTGGAAAACGATCGGTAATGTAAAGTATGCCTGTAGGGTAGTAAATGGGCTAAAAGATGGAAAAAAAACCTCAAGAAAGATTTTCACAAGTCATTATTTAGACTACTTCTGCTGGTTACATGGACTGAGGCCTACAATATTTATTGGCCCCATGAATGCAAGTAGCACAGTCATTTGTGAGCAATGTGTAATATATTAGTTTTCTAGTAACAACCCCAACACTGGTGCCAACACAGCCAAACCTTTTTCCACATTTGCCTGGATAACTCTGAAATAGCTAAATCTGAAATAGTACTGTTTTTGGATATATATATATATGCAAACAAATGAGCTATACAGTCTGACAGGCCCCACACTCTTGAATCAGTTTTTCTCATTATAAAGGGTCTACTGAAGCTCTCACATAACGCTATAGTGCTGCCCTCTCTTGCACAATCCTTTGACACTTTATTCTAAGAAAATCCAACAAACTCTAAAAGTCTAATCTTTGTCATTAGACATTTATGTTGGCATTATGTCTTTTTTATTATTGTCAGAGTTTTTGGTGGCAGAAGCTATGTTAGTTTAGGCACCGTACCTATGTGCAATGAGTATGCTTGCACAGTGCAACTTGCCTCCATTGCCTGCCTGTTGAGCACTAAAGGAGATCATCAGGAAAAAAATAATTTTAAGATGTGCAGTTTTTCCACTCTGGCCACAGGAACACATTGTTATCAACTCAGAACAATTAGCTTCTCACACAGCAGCTGGAAATGGATTGCAACCCAGTATTTGAAAATCCTCTCTGTTTTATCCAGTTCAGCTTCTCTTGGTGACTATGGCCACTAACTACACAGTGGATGAAGGATGCATCCCATATAGTTTTATTGAGCCTCCTCCTCCTTTAATTTCTGTCTTCTCCACACAAATATAGTTTAAGAGCCTGGTTGCTCTTGGCGTCATTGATTGGCGTAGAGTGAGAGAAAGAGATCTGAGTGATAATGAGGTTTAGGGCTGCAACTAACGATTATTTTCATTGTCGATTAATCTGTTGATTATTTTCTTGATTAATCGATTAGTTGTTTGGTCTATAAAATGTCAGAAAATGGTGAAAAATGTTGATCAGTGTTTCCCAAAGCCCATGATGACGTCCTCAAATGTCTTGTTTTGTCCACAACCCAAAAATATTCAGTTCACTGTCATAGAGGAGTAAAGAAACCAGAAAATATTCACATTTTTGCCTGGAATCAGAGAATTTTGACTTCTTTTTCTTAAAAATTGACTCAAACCGATTAATCGATTATCAAAATAGTTGGCAATTAATTTAATAGTTGACAACTAATTGATTAATCGATTAATCGTTGCAGCTCTAATGAGGTTGTTTAGCCATTTTAGAGTTGCACCAGTATTTCCCCCAGTTTTTTACTTGGTGAAGTGGAAAGGCCCCTTAGGCAGCATTTGGACCCTGTGACACTAAAACTCTCCATTGAAGTTAATGCAGAATTAATTACTTAAAGGTGGGGTGCTTTCTGGTGCCCTTGTGTCCACATCTATCATGTTTTGGTTTTTTTACTCCGCCCAGGAGGTTATGTTTTCACCCGTTAGTTTGTCTGTCTGTCTGTCTGTCAGCAGGATATCTCAAAAATGAATGAACAGACTTTTGTACCCTTTTGGTGGACAGATAGGCCTTGGGCCAAGGTACAATTAATTCAATTTTGGTGATCTGGATCTGGGATTTCCGCCATTAGCCTAGATGATTATCGGGAGATAGAGACTTGATTCCAAATCCTAAAGGTAGGTTTGCAGGTTCTAGAAATCAATTTCAATTAAAATTTAAGTGATGGGAAGGATGTTTTTGAGTGTAACAGCAAGCATTCTCCGGGTGCCTTCTGGTTCATAAAATAGGCTTACACTTAAATCTGTTTGATATAAATTTTGCAACCATATCTCTCCATTCTTTTCCGCACACACACATACAAACACACACACATTCTTACATGCACACATACATATGTACACACACACGGCTTGAGCTGAATGTTTAGCCTAGACATGGGTGACCTCTTAACTCTGCTTTGCTCTGTTGGGATGTCTGGTCTTGGCTTAAAGGAAGGAATGCAGAATGATTGCCAGAGAATTCAAACTTGGTCCATGAGTAGTATGCTGTGTATTGCATGTGGACAATGTTTGGGGAAGTGCTTTCAGGATCATTACTATGGTGATTAAATAAATGTTAAACCAACCCAAATAGATGAGGCTAAATCAAATTCACAAGTGGTACTAGCCTAGAGTATGGAAACAAAGTGTTTCCGTGGGAGCGTTGTGTAAATAGTCAGACATCCCCAGTGTCCTTGCTGGTAGGAAGAAAAATGTGTTAACTCCACAGTGTTCATAATTCCATTCACCTCTCTGACTCTAGGTGTATCATGCCTGTTTGCCATGTGTGTGGGAGTAGGCTTGTCTGTTTGTTCCAGCAAGGGTGTGTGTTTTGTGCTCATTGGGACATAATTGTGACAATTGTGCTGAGCCACTTTGTTCCTCACCTCTCTCATGCCTCACATTTTCCGTTGTTAAAACCAACAACCCTTAAACCCTTGTTGCTTGCGTGTATTTGAAAATGCACCTTCAGCCACTTTGCCTGCTGCCTGCTGTGTCATGGTGCTGCGGTTGCAAAGGGTGTCAACGAGGGCAAGATGATGGGAGGGTTGGGGGGGGCAACTGAGAGGTCGGAACTGAAGGCTTGTGCAGTCATAACACTAATTAAGGTGGAAAGGTGTGAACCAGAGTTCGTACGAGGGAAGAAAACACCTGCTGGATGAAATAGCTCCCTGTAGCATCAGCTCCGACTCCCTGCGTCAGCAAGACCAGGCCCTAATCAAATGAAGACTCATCGGAGTTCCCTTTTTACCTGCAAGTCTGGGGACTTGCTAGTAATTGGATGACTATAGCGCTAAAGTTTGGTGTATCCTAGTGTTTGTCAAGGTTGTTTTCAAAAACAGCGATGTCAGCAATGTCCTGCTTCTTATAGATAAGAATGGTGTGACGTTTCAAATGGGCCACGCCTACAAAACAATAAATCAACATTTTCTTTGGTTGTTTTTTCTGTGTTATAATAATTTATGTGAAATGTATATGGTGTTGTTAATTGCCCTTAACCATTTCACGTCTGTCAAACAACTGCATCATCATCATAATTGAATTATCTGGAAGTCACAAAATTCTGAAAAGCTAGCAACCTACCGTGTGCTATCTCGTGAAAAGGGGCCTTTCTGTGTGGAATTTGCATGTTCTCCCCGTGCTCACATGGGGTTTCCTCCATATAACATCGGTAAGGACCCCCACTAAAAACATGCAGAAGGTCATCGCCTGACCAGCGACGACGATGACTGAAGGTGGCCCACTGCTCCTGGCTGCCCGCTGGAGGAAGGAGAGCCTTGGATGGGTTAAAAGCAGAGACTAAATTTCACTGACCACCGTTGACAGCATGTGTGTGTGTGGTCGCTGAATGCAAGTGTTGTGGTGTGTTGTGTGATCACAATAAAGACAAGCTTGCTTGTCCCGTTTCGTTTCGTTTCAAGTTAACATTTTGACACTTTAAAAAACATAATGATCATGCTGTTGTTTGACAGCTGTGGAAAGGTAATGACAGAATATTTAGGCTACACCATATACAGTACATTCCACATTAATTATCAGAACAAAGGCAAAGCAACCACAGAAAATGTTGATTTATTGTTTTGCTCATAGAAATTGAGGGTTTCGCACTTGTACCGCACTTTGTAGGCATGACCCACTACAATCACAATCTTTTACTGTTGGCCAAAGGGCAGCACACTGGAGCATTTGGGGGTTAAGTGCCTTGCTTACGGGCAACTTGATTGGGTTTTTATTGAGGGAGTGGAAAGTGTTACTCATTCACTTTGCCCCAGATTTTCATCCATTTGTTTGTCTGCATGAAAATGAAAGTAGGTCTGATGGGCACTTCCCTTGTTTTTGCTCAGTGGGGATTTTGGATGTTTTTTGAGAGAGACATGTTGCACAAGAGCAACATCGCTGCTGAAAGCTAGATTGCTTGCCAGTGATGTCATTGTGAGACAAGGGAGGGATAATGGATCGCTACAGGCATGTCCAGATGAGCCCCTTTATCCTCATCTGATATGTGGTGGGCAAATGAAGGCCTCATTACTTGGTTTTGGATTTCAGTATGTTTACACACTCGGTTCCATTACCCCAGGGATGTAACGACCATGTAGTATTTTTGCTATGTTGCAGCTACTGTTACTAACATGCTTAACCAGTATTCAGTCTACTTAAGTGGTCACTTTCCATCTAGAGACACGTGAATGCAGCAGTAGGGTTAGGGTTCATCCCAACCAATCACTACATCAGCTTATTTCACTGATTACTTCGTCCTCTTTGTTTGAAGGTCACTGATATCAGCTGCTGTAGTGTTTGGTTGGAATGAAAACCTGCATACATTTGGCTTTACTCAAAGTTGGAGGACCATTCAAATATATTGTAGGTTGAAGATGTGATTGACTGGCCTGTGACTTGCAACTGTTGCAGTAAAAACACCAAGACTATTCTTGAAAATGGTACCATAATTCTGGCCCAAGCCTATCTTTGCCATCACTAGTAAGAGTACAGATATAGGACTTAAAATTAGGCTTAAATTTGATAAACAATATACTGGAACTGTAGTAGGTATTTGAGTGTAGGCAGATGTTTTTTTCTGTTGAGAATGTCAGGAAATGTGTCTCAGAACTCACTCACAGTATAAGCTGGACCTTTTGTGAATCACGTTGAAGCCACTCTCCTTGAAATGTTGATACAGTGACTGTGCACCACAATTTGTTACCCACAGTTAGAAAGGTTCCCCTATTTACATTCCACACTAGGAATGTCTGCCTCGGATTTTCCACTGTTTGTGGGAAAATGTTTCGGAAGTACAACAGGACAGGAGGCTTTGCTATTGATGAGACCGTCGATAATTCCATTTGTCTCACGTTACATAGTTGCTCCACTTCAGCTCCACACTGTAGCAGAGATCCGAGTCAAGAATGAATTCCACAAAATATCAACATTTTTTTTCCCCATAAAGGATTTCTGTATACAATAAATTCAAGTCATACTTTGACTGCTCAGGACCATTTCAATCTTTTATCTTTTGTTTCATTGTTGAGCTAATCCCCTTGTCTCACTGTCCTTTCCACAGATATGGCTGTGTCAGTGCGGGGCCTGTACTTCGTGGTGACCCTGTTTTTGGGTAGTTTCTTTGGAAGTGTCTTCATGCTGGGTCCGGTTCTGCCCCTCATGCTGCTTTCTCCTGCTTGGTACCGCTGGATCACCGACCGCATCGTAGCCACTTGGCTCACCCTGCCTGTGGTGTGTACTCCAGCTCAGGAATCACTCTACTTGGCCTACTTCTGTCTGTATCACATGCTCTTTAGTTACCTTTGTTATTTACCTTGTTTGACCGAGTCATGACGCTCTGCGTCATCTTAGCTCATCCTTGTTTGTGCCTCTAAGCAGATTTTATTTTTATTGGAAGTGCACTTTGTTTATTCAAATTCCCCTTGAGCACAATTATGCAAATCCTGTATACAGTGACCACATGAACTGATGCCATTAATTCTTTTTTCCCTTTGCCTCACTCTTATCTCTCCCTTGAATTCAACTCACCCCCTTTCCTCCTCTCCGTCTGCATCCTTTCTTAATTATCATTCTTGTCTCCCCTTGATCATCCGCCTCCATCCATTTTTTCCACCTTCCTCCCCATTGGCCTTTCCATTCTTCCTCCCATCTCCCTTCATCCTCCCTCCATCCCATCTCTCGCCCCTCCCTCCACAGTCCTTGCTGGAGCTGGTGTTTGGTGTGAAGGTGGTGATAACGGGTGATGGTTTTGTTCCGGGGGAGCGCAGTGTGATCATCATGAACCACCGCACCCGTCTGGACTGGATGTTCCTGTGGTGCTGTCTGCTCAGGTACAGCTACCTTCGTCTGGAGAAGATCTGCCTCAAGGCCGCCCTCAAGGCTGTGCCTGGCTTTGGTGGGTATACAGTTGATGCTCTATCTCCCCTTCTTTCACACACACACACACACACACACACACCTCTGCATATCGCAATGCTTACTTTATATAGCACTTTTTTTAAAACAGCATTGCAAAGCAGTTTACATTTAATAGAACAGCAGGGAAACAATTAAAACGGAGACTGCTGAAGGTAAAAAGGAAAATGGGAACAGCAGAATGGAAATTCAAAGCAGTACAAATGCAAGAAAAAATTTGGTTAAAGTAACCAAAGCACTCACTAAAAGTGAGATATTTTTTTTTCCCTCAGGCAGTTGTACCAGAGCCTAGGCCTGATTGCAATTTGTTCTCAGATCTCAAAAAGTGCTCTCCCTAAGGAACGCCTCGGCCCTGCCTGCGTTGAAAAGTCTCATAGATTCAGTTGAGCATGCAAAGTAATCAGTTACACATGTAAAGACTCCACATGTACTTTCCAGGCTGGGCAATGCAGGTGGCCTGCTTCGTCTTCATTCAGCGGCGTTGGGAAGAGGACAAGAGACACTTGGAGAACATGCTCGACTACTTCTGTGACATCAGGGAGCCCCTACAGCTGCTGCTGTTCCCCGAGGGCACGGACCTCACTGGTGAGAAAACTAAGAACGCAGCACTCCATCCATTCATGGGAAATTTTGCACACATTTCAGTTGTTGTTCTCAGGATGTGTGACCCACCAACCAGTTTCCAGAGCTCAATATGCCCCTACACCTGCCTTACGCCTTTGCACCGACAGTTATGCAAACACAGTTTCAAAGTGATAAGGCATAGCCAAATCCCGTCACACACACCCCACGACAAGAATGCTCTGATGTCTCAATCGAAGCAACGGTGACACCAGTATCTAAAGCCCTCTCTGATCACAACTAAGCCAATCAAAGTCCTTGAGTGATCTTACCATGGATAGCTTATCTTCTCTTCAGATATCATGACGTCAGACTTAGTCATGCGGGGCTCCAGTGACGTTACATCACATTGGGCAGCAGCAGCTCTAGGGCTTTAAAGCTTTTTCTCACTCTTGTGTGTTGTGTGTGCATTTGCCTGTGCCTGTGCCTGTGCCTGTGCGTGTGTCTGTCTACACGTATGTGTGTTTAACCCTCTTAAACCTCCAGGCTTAATTTGACCTAGGAAACAAGGGGCCGTATATGTTCTGACGTCTTAAACGGTAGCTGCCCTGTTCTTTTCCTGCCCTGAAATACTTATGCTAGGGACATACATACAGACCTCCATCTAGAGGATTTGGATCAGGGTGCGCTTAAGCCCCTTTAAAGATTTCCATGAACCCTTTTGGAACTGAGGAAGCTGTGTGAAATGAACGAGGGATTGTATGAGGGTGACAGGTCAGAGCTTTGTCCCCCTGGGAGAGCAGATATCTGAGGCTCTACAGACGGAGGGCCAGCCTTAGTCCTTTTGTCCTACAAGGTGACGTGAAGGAGCTACTGGTTACATAATATGACTTATGAGTTATGATATAGTTTCCATGTTCCTACAACAAGTTCCTGAAGAATGTTTGGTTAATAAACAGTCATCTCTCCTGTGTTTATGTCCCCTTGCGGTTGTTAGAGATGTAGAGTGTGTCACTGGTGGGTGTATTTCATAAATGTAATCCTATCCCACCATTATAATCCCTAACCAACATTATTGTTATTTCTTATTTTTGCATTATTATGTTTTGTCAACAAAGTTCTACTTTTAACAAATGTATTATGTGTATAAGTGCTATGAAATAAAAAGAACATAAAGACTGTGTATCAATGATAATATTCTTATCGCAATGTGATTATATTGTAGGTCTATTCTGTAGTTCAGCAGCTGCTAAGTACACAGTCAAAATGAAGCCAAAAAGACAACTCATACTGCTGGCTTGTTAAGACTCAACAAAATTCAGAAATTATATTGGACTTCAATAAACACATTAATCGTACTACCATATAATAATAGAGAAACATTATTATCATTTAAATGCAGGTAAAAATTTAATTTTAAATTGCGTCTTAAAATAAGATAGTGTTGGCTAATTGTATGTTCTTGTTATGAGTTTCTAGAATGCACGTTGAACCTTTGAAAAAAGACTAGATAATTATACATGGTTTGTCTCTCAGGGGCTCTAGCCAAAACTGTATACAGTAGGCTATTGCGTAAAAATAGTCACTTTATATCCATATACACACACACATACAGTTGAGATTGTTCCCAAGTGAGAATAGCAGGTTCATCCTGTGTCTGTTTCTCCTGCAGAAAATACAAGAGCAAAGAGCGATGAGTTTGCTGCCAAGAACAGCCTGCCAAAATATGAGTATGTGCTACATCCCCGCACCACTGGATTCACCTTCATTGTGGACACACTACGGAAAGGTCAGGGGTCATCCAGATCAACAGTTTCTGAATTAATGAAATGTCTACATTAAACAGGGCAATGATTCGCTTGTTAGAATTGTGATTCATAGAAACCATTGTTGTAGTTGGCTGGCAGTCGAACAGCTGACTAGAACTGTTATGGGTTTATTCATTGGTAATGACTGTCATTATTTGATCTCAAAGAAAATAGGACACAAAGCCCATCAGCGTCATGGAAATGTATTATCAGCAAAGCTTACAGTTAACCACGGGAAAATGACCTGCTACCATGATGATCTTAGTTATTCCAATGACGCATTTATTTGCAAGGTATCATACCTGTTATTCTTCAAAGTCTCAGACCAGTGCTTCATCCCACTGCCAGCCATTACAACACCCCTGGGATTCTCATGTTTCCCTGTGAGCTAATTCTGGCAGCCCTCCAGAGGTCTTAAATACCACCTCTGGCCCTGCTGTCTCATCCCCCACACGTTCTGGATGCTGAGCATGGCACTAACTCTGCAAGCAGGTGTTGTGAATCAGTGTGATGTCACCAGACTTAGCTAGTTCTCTACTCCCTCGCCCTGCGCTGCTGCTGACTGACATGTTGTGTTGTGGTCTTTGTCTCAGTCCGCTGTGCCCCTCTCAGCTCTATTTATACCGGAGTAGAGCTGAGCCGTACAGGAGCAGGCGCTGGCAGGTGTCATCCTGCCGGCTTGATATTTCATTCAGCTTCCATTGTGTTTTGTAAGGACAGGAGGCCAAGCTTCTGTAAGTCAGGCTAGTGATGATGGTGCAGAGCTCATGGTGGTTTAGAGGGAAGGGAAGGGATGATTCATGCAGCACTAAGCCCCTGGATAATTAGAGGTACATGTGTAATGGAGTTGAGAACTGAGATTTTGAAGGGTGCATGACAGTCCCAATTACCAGTTTGGGTAAAGGGATAATATTAAGACTCCCTGCAGTCTCATGTCTGATATTGCAGAGTATACAATAAGTTAGGTCTGTATAGAATAGTTTTTTTAGTGTTGAAAATTAGTATTTTATAGTATTTGAAATTGATTCATTTGCAGTCTGTTTCACTATCTTGATTGGTTTTGTCAGCATGCTATTGGTTCTTTAATAATCTAAAATCTTCCTCCTGCTGATGCTAACTCTTCTCTCCTTTCCTAGGGGACAACCTGGATGCCGTCCATGACATTACCGTAGCATACCCCAAGAACATCCCTCAGACAGAGCGCCACCTCATCCTGGGGTTTTTCCCCCGTGAGATCCACTTCCATGTGCGGCGCTATCCTGCCGCCTCCCTGCCCACCTCCTCCTCTGCCCTGCAGGCTTGGTGTCATGAGCGCTGGGCCGAGAAGGAGGCCCGTCTCCGGGACTTCTACTCTGGCCAGCCCCGGGGCTTTGACAGGGAAGGCGTGGCACATGTGCCACCCTGTAAGACGGAGCTGCGTGTGGCTCTGATCAAAGCTGCCTCACTGCTTTACTGGAGCAGCTTCATTGCGCTGTGCTTCACCGGCCTGTGGCTGTGGGCCCCAGTCAGGTTCTACTTCCTGGTGATGGTTGGGGTTTACCTGGGACAGCAGAAGCTGATTGGGGGGCTGGAGCTGCTGGAGTTGGCCTGCCACCGGTACTGGAAGTCCGTGGCTGCTAATGTGGGTGAGAAGAATAAGGTGCTAGATGGGAAGATGCAGTGAGGATGAAAGAAAGGGACGAATGGACAACTAAATGTTTCCACCTGTGTTCAGCAAGGACACTGAGGAGTCGGTTGTCTTGGCAGGGCTCAGTCCAGAGGGCTAGAGGATCCTCCAGGGGCCCAGTCCTGCTCTGCCTTAGACAGGGAGGAGAGAGTGCACCTGCTGACAGTATGCATGGCTTCAGTGAAGGGAGCTTACCTTTCTTTGGAAGAGGCTAGGAGACAGTGGAGAAAAAAAGGAATGATATGTTTGCGTGCTGGGTTCAAGGAATTCATCACTCATGTTGTGTCAGTTGCCCATTGTATGTGTCCTTGTTGTACACAGTCACCCTATGTCCCTTGCTGTCAGTGCAATTTAACAGTTTATGTTGTTGTTTGTTATGGTTGTTCACCCAGAACCTCAGTGTTGACATTTGTGTCATAAAAGACAGCGGTTTTAGTTTTTAAATCGGTTATACCATCGGTTTCTTTAAATGTGGTTTTATTTTTTATATGTTGCCATTGGTTTTGTATTTATGTCTTTTAAGAGATGGAACAGAGCCATAGTGCAGAGCACCTATACATGTGAGGACTTGACTCATTTAAACAATATTCTCGTCAGCACTGTAGTTAGCCAAATTAGATTATTGACTAGTCTAGCCAAATGAATCACTGTTTCCATTAGTAATCTCTAGCCAAACAAATGTTTTTAGAAAGGAATGCTATCATTCCCAGGGAATCATCAATGAGTATACACAACATGTGTACCATTGTTTACCTTGATTAGATATGAATACCCTTTCATACAAACTGGTGACGGAACTTTTTCCAGTTAGTCCATAGAGATAAGTTACGTGGCGTTTATTACTGTTTAGCTCTCGAAAGAAAATTTATGTCTTTATGCATGTTCGCTCAAGTAGCTTTTGCACATAAAAGCCAAAGGTGAGAAAAGCAGACATGATGTAAAAAAGTAACCAAACAGAATGTAGTCTGTCTTATCAGGAAAGGGCAGCTTCACCCATAACTGCCAAGGGTGCCTGCAACTGAACTGAAGCAACACTTGTAATCATCAACTTGAGAAGATCAAAGATCTGACTGAGATCTGACGTCTGGGTAACTGTAGAAGCAGATGAGCTTTCTGCCCTTTCTGGGAACGAAGGGATGCCTTGTAGAGGCAGGATGTGGGTGGTGCTGGCGTGGAAGAATGTCCTGTTGGGACAACATTACCCCTCGATGTGCAGGGTGGCACAGAGGACCAGACTTGGAGTGGAAAACTGGCCCTGAACTCAACTTAATCCAAAAAAGCCCTGTAATGCCCACCTCTCCCTGTGTTCCTCTCTAGGGAACTGGCATTGATGCGCCTGCTAAACTCAATTAGCAAATGACAGCTGAGAAAGCTACTCCAATTGTGCCAAAAAAGGACAGAAATTGAAACATTAGATTGGAGCGGCGCTTGATCCACTCTTTTAGCCACTGACCCTCCTTGCCATTGCTCTGAATACCGCCTCAAGCCATGCCATATTCTGAGAGTTGTGAAAGATTTGTCTCTTGGACAATCTACAACAGTTTTTATGACACTGTGCAATGTCTGATCTAACTGACCACCTCAACTGCTGCAGGTCAGGCGATCCAGTTTTGTGAAAGAAAAGAGTCTAATGTCACCCAGTCAGCCACACAATAGAAGGTTGACTGAAGTGTTGTTTATATGAATCTGAAGCTCCTTTGGTTAAAGTGTAAAGGGGCTGGTTCCAGTCACTGTGATCGGCTGTTAACAATTTTCTCATCAGCATGTCAATAGTTTACCAAACATAGTACCTTTCCCCTTTCTTCTTCCTAACTAGAAACTCTGAACCAGCTACAACTTACATGTATATCTCTGTCTCTCTCTCTCATGCAATCTTTTGTTGCTCATTTTACAATCAACTGCTGATGCTGGACCTCTTTAAAGTCCCTGTCCTCAGGTAAATACATTGGGCACTGTTATCAATAATTTCTTTAAGGAATAAATATATATCTAAATAAATATACCATCTCATCTCATTCAAGTCTCCCGTCGTGGTTATTTTCTGTTTGTATGACGAAGGAAACGCTGACTAATGATTATTACTGATGCTGCCTGTAATCTCACTGTCATGCCACTTCGTTTTTTAGTCAGCCTTCACTTCAATTGTGATATTTTTCAAACAATGTAAAGAGAGATTTCTCTGCACTGCAGGTTTTACAGGGCATGTGGCAACTGGTACTGCAACATGTAGTATCATGTCAAAATGTAATATAATGTCTGGAGCGGTCATATAGCGATCACTACACTGCAGTGAATGAGTCAACAAGACCCTGAATGTCCATGTTACACAACACCAGGCCATAGTTTGCCTGCTCTATTTTGCACACACACACACCCATTCCAGCCTACCATAGACAACCAAAAAGGTCAGGAGATTTGAAGGTGAAGTGCGGTTGCCATAGCAACTAATGTTGACTCCCCCGTTTCCTAGCAACGGGATGTAGAGTGATGTCAATGGAAAGCATGCTATGTTCTATCTCCTGCTGATGGAATGATGTCATTCCTTTGTGTGTGAGCGAGTGGTGGAAAGGGGGAGGTTTATTTCTATATTCTATATCTCTATGGTCTTATTTTACATCACAGAAAACTCCTGAGGGGACAGAGAGGGGGTGTGATGCTGACATCTTGTGGAATTAAAGAAGGACAAAGCGAGGATAAACTATGATGGTTCATAGAGGAGCTTTAAAAATAGCTATCCAGGGACTATGAATCATTGGCCAATTAAGGGTGAAATTACGCTGCCAGTTCTATTTTTGTTTCCTTCTTTCTCCCAAACATCCTGTGCATCTGAATAGAAGTTAAAATTCGGCCTGACAGGTTTGACAGTGGGTGGAAGGAAGATTGATGATGCAGGCAGACTCCATCATCCTATATGAGACACAACATGAGTGCATCACTTGACTAGGACTTCTGTTCTCCCTATTATTAGATTTGTTCCAAAAAGATTGCCTCTGAGTAATAGAGTGGTTGGAGGAACTGATGGAATCCCTCAGGGACTCATGGGAGCCCAAGGTTAGCGCCCCCAGGAAACCTCAGCCCCTCTGGTCCTCCCCAAGAGTGATGTGGAAGTTTCTGGAGGGTAGTGGAAAGAGCTGTCACTACAAACACACACACACACACACACACACACACAAGCACAGACTTTGTCACATCTAGATTTGTGCCATGTCTATCCTATTGCATGCAGACTAATAGGATGAACAAGGCAGTGTAATTAACCTTATCTGGCCAGATGGCTTTTTCAATAAAGGCAGCAGCGGCTCAATTCTGAGGTGATGCAGGGACAAAGTCAAAGACCCATATGAATTAAAAAGCAGGACTGTGTGATCTCTAGAGATGGAGCTTCATTTTTAGCCCTGTTATATCTGGTCATGTCTGGCATTTATATGCCACTAGATACTGGCATGAGAATAATCACCTTCCCTCAAAAGAAAACAAGCAATAGCAATGGATATAGAAATAGAAATGGACAGAAGTTTGTTTTGCTCAACAACCTTAATTATGGCCTGTCGTGGGCACCTCTGCAGCAACGCAGACCTGTTGTTGATTCCACCACTGTGACACATACACCGTCAGACACACCAACAAAGAAGCCTTCCAACAGGATCAGAGCTATAAATAACTCTATGCCGGCACTGCAATATTAGTGGGTGGATTAGGACTGTATCGTCACTGCCTATTATTAAACCAAATGTACATGCTATCAAACCTCTTCGTAATGGGCAATATGCAGCTAATACTGAATAGGTTGGAATAAAATGGTAATTGTAGTTTATGTGTAATATCTTTTTCTCCTGCCACAGCTGCACAACTTGCCTTTTCTCTCCTGGTTTAACTGCAGCTGATTCAGTTTAGTTCATCCCTTCCCTCTGCTGCTGAGAATAACATCCCTGACATGGATTTGCAGACTGCAGTGAAGCCCTACAGACCATGTCAAGCAGTCTAACGTCAGAGACGAGGCTCAGCATCATGCTTCCCAGGGAAAACATCCTCAGAGCTCGTCCTAATTTCATCGGTATTCTGCCGCCACCTAGAGGACCAAGGCTTTGACTACAGGGCTAATCTTCCCCTTTCTCTCACCCATGTAAAACCTTTTCTTATGAAACATAAACCAAGCTAGGCTGTGATTCTGCTTTATCAGCTTTCATGTCAATATTCAAACACAGAGTTTATGAATCCACTTGTGCTCAGAACTGATGCGCAGACAAAAAGTGGGGAACTAAACAAAATTAAGTGTGGTCTGCCCTCAAATGGTGCAATATGCATACTTCCTTTTTGTAAAGAGTTTAATTCTTTCAGGAGAGAGGAAGGAAGACAGACATTTTGGCACTACATGACACTGATTATAGCCTGATGTCAAAACGCCTGCCCTCTCCACTCAGCCTGGAGGAGTGAAGCTGAGCACTTGCGCCCTGACTAGAGTTCAAACACTATTAACAATGACCAAAACACAGACAAACCCATGTAACATACACCCACTGTATCATGCTCTAATTTACAAAACATGTTCTAATCTACAAAAACACAAACAAGACTAAAGAGGCAAACCAAACACAAAAGACAAAAAATATATATACTCAGCAAGACTATATCTTTATTCAGAAATCACAACAGAGGAAATCCTGCTAGAGCCAAAAGAGGAAAAAACACTTTTTTTGTTTTTAAACATATCAAGAAAAATATATAGAATAAGATGAACAAATCACTCAATAAAATAATAATCCTACAAAGAGTATTGCAATAATAACAATTAGCCTATCAATAAAATGATAAAATTGAACAATAAAATGATGATATTCTGTCATGTCCATCAATTGCACACCGACTTGGGTATTACGAGGATATCGTCAGTGTCCTGAAGAGGCCTTGTATCTCTAATTTAGCTTTTTTGTGGAACTGACAACATACACTGTCTTGCTTGTGTAGAATATGTTTCATGACCCTGTAAAAGCCAAGCCAAACTATGAACAAGACTAGACTGTCCTGAGTTATGTCTGGACCATTCTGGCCACACCTCCAGGCATTCACACTTCAAAATGTTAAACTTAATGTGTTAAACCCCAGGGCCATGTATGACGCAGAGCCAACGGCCCAGCCCAAAAATACACTCCAAAATGCCCAAAAATGTGAAAATCAACGAGTTTTTGCTTAAGTTTGAAATTTGACATTTTGAATGAAATCTTGGCAGGACACTGAAGATATGAGACGGAGGCTCTGACCTAGTCAGAAGAGGAGAGACAGCTCGACTTAAAGAGTAACACTCCATTGCAGCTGGCTGGCTTTGTGTTAGAAGAAACAGTCCATCTAAGACCAAATGTGCCTTAAGCCAGTAGGCAGCCAGAGAATGAGCATGTCTACATCAGGGCTCAAACATATTCCTCCTTCTTATACTGAAGACGCACGGCTGGAAGGTACAAGATCCTGATAAGTCACCAAAGTGACATGTTGCTCCTCACATTGCACACGCACACAGGCATAGCATCCATGCTGACAGATGGAGAGTGGTAGAATTGAATAAATCTGTGAGATGTCCATATTGTACAGGAGATCACTTCCACACTCTAATCAAAATCAAAATAAACGCAGATCATAGTAACCATATCTAAATAAAACCCCTACCATCATCAAATACAACAATGAATGCTTAAATATGACTTGAATCTGTGTATTCCATGCTGTATCATGTGGAAGAGAATGTATGTTTAAACAATTTCACATTTCTCATTACACTACCAAGTAAGCAACTAATATGGAAATAACAGCTATCATGGTCATAATAAAATTCAATGCTCACCAATGACAAATGCTCACATTGGGACAAAGTTCACAACACAGAAGCACAAGCCCAACGAAAACCATGTGTATAGGACAACATCACACCATGGGTTTATTTAAGCTAACAGTGATCTGTAGAGTGGGCTAGTTGCTTTGCCCATGTCTGGATGCTAGACATATTCTATTTTACCTATAGTGCTTCATATCTAAAGGAAAGGTGATGTAATTTTTTATGTGGTTGACCATGTCTGCTAACATACATGCATTTAAATACATATGAAAGGGTGTGTGGTGCATGCCTTGTGCAGCGGTGCTGAAAGTTTTGTGTGAGCGTGCATGGACACTTTAGCAAATGAAGTTAAAACTCCCTATCTGTCTCCCCAGCTGTTTTGGGGGTGCCCTGTGAGAGATACATCAGGAGGTATTTTGGGGAAGCCTATTCAGCAAGAACAGATCCAGCCAATTAATCTTCCAATCAGCAGAGGTCAAAGGTCATAGGCCAGAGATTGGGGGGGGGGGTAGAGTTGAAGCCAGGACTTCACTGACCACTAAGTCTGCAGATGGTAGAATGCAGCGTAGAGGCAAGGGGACAAAGGAGAGGGAAAGGAGGACATGGGAGCGAGTTTTCCACAAGTTAATCCAAGGGTGGGCTCATGAGTTGTCTGACGGGATGTGCTCTTCGAAGCCCTCGCTCTCCCTGACCAGCGCCCTCTCCAGGATGACGCGGCCCTCCTTGTATCGCTGGCTGTCCTCGGTGGCAAACTCATAGATCCAGCCCAGCTTGCTGTTGCAGTTCTTGCAGCTGACGTCCCTCACCATGTGCCTGCCAGTAAGCATCACTCTGTCCTGCACCTCACTATACTGGAGGTTCACCACCTATTGGATTGAGACACAACAGCATTTTTGAAGCAGGAAAACTAGGTGTTGAATGTGTGTACCTGGTTTTGGAGAGTAGTGACAGTTACAATTACAATGTGTTTGTTTGTTTTCGGAGTAAATGTCATGAGCGGCATCTGCTTGGCTAATGCCATGTACCTTATTGAAGAGAAAGGCTCTGCCAGTGGCTCCTGTGAAGCGCGTGGAGATGAGCTCAGACCGATTAGTCAGGATGGTGTCACAGTTGGCACAGGAGAAAAGGCGCGTTCCGCCAATGTGGTCCAAGAAGATACGCCCCATCGTTCAATAAGCTTCTCTGGGAGTCAACTAAGGCTGGGAAATGAGAAAAGCAAAGGGCAACCCCAATTTATCTTGGGGAAAACCAATACAAGTAGCTTAGGCATGAACAGGCATGAACAGGAACTGTGTAGTAGCTTAGAGTTACAAGTTGAACATTCCCCTTATTCCAACTGCAAAGTCAAAAATAGCTGTTTTGGCTTGTCATGAGAATTGTTGACAGTAGATGGCAGCTGAGCTTTGAACAGTGCTCAGCAATTTCAGAATAAAAACCCAATATCAATTACCAATATCAATCTATCCAGTCTTGGGAAGTTGGATACTTTGCCTAATTAACCAAATGTAACCCACTTGCTCGGTTCTGCTATGGCTTTGGACATTTTAGCTGACTTCTACCGTACAGTCAGCCAGAAAGTCAGAATGAGCTAACGACGTTAACGTTACGTTAGCCGTTCAGCTAACAGGGCTAATGTTAACAAGCTAGGAAGCAGACAACAACAAAGCGAATTTACTGGTTATTTCCAAATAACGGTTTCCTACCTTTTCGAATTTGGTTTTATGGAAACAAATGTTCCCACCAGCGATGATGTCACCGATAGAGTATGTATATTTTAGGTGCACAGCTGTTGTTTGTGCGGTGGTCGTCGTCGTCGTCGTCGTCGTCGTGGCTTTGTTGTTCTTTTTCAGCTGTTCCTGTCTGCGCTCGCGCTGTGCTCGCAGTCAGTATCAACATCCGGTTATGACGTAGCTGCTGCATCGGTCCAGCGGTCCAGACGGTGTCAGCAGAGAGGAGAAAACCTTCTTTGGAGTGAGCACACACCACGAGTTACTTTACCCTCAGGTTGCAGACTGTGTAATGTGATGGGGAAAGAAACAAGATGGTTTACTGCAGTATTCTACAGTTCAACATGTCTTAATGTTTATGGTGTATTCATAGTATTCTGTTAAGTCACCACGGCCATCTTGGTAGGGTACAGGTGATAAATAATAAATTAACAGGTGATTATAATGAAATGACAGCCACAACCAATGAGCTGTATATGATAAAGCACAATTGGTAGGATGTGACATAAGGGGAATGCTATGAATACGTATGTGGTGGCCTCACAAGGTTAGTAACTTTCTTTCTTTCTTTCTTTCTTTCTTTCTTTCTTTCTCAAAGAAAACCTAAGGTTATGTTCTGGCTGTAGGAGATTTTGGATAAGTGGATAAGCTTAAGTGCTCTTTGAACCCAACCTATCTTATCTTCCATCTCTGAAAGGTTATTTTGAACGTAGCCTGCCCTATCACCTTTGAATTATTCCCAATTATTCCCTTTACCCATCATCCAATTCTTGTATGTTTTATTTGTTTTGGGCAAAGCAGAAGTATAAAACATCTTATATACAAATATGTATCTGTACCCAGAGGACAAAACATCAAAGCACTTTCCACTGTGGTGCTTGGTGTAAAACCTATAGGCCTAATGTATATTGGTCCTTCTTATAGCTCCATGACATCAGATCAAACTGTTCCAGAAAGCATGTTGTTTCATTCTTCCCTGATTCCAAGGGTCAGGCTATCTGCAAAGCCCATCTCAGGACAAGCTTATAAAGCATTTAGCAATCTAATCATATCTCATCACATCATCTCCAAAGGTTATCGCAGGTCCCTTGCTGCACATGTGCAGAACACAACCAGTGAGCCAGGGCAGTACTGTAATGTCAGTGAACCGGTGTGACACTCCCCCTGCAATTTTATGTGCTTTTACTGGAGAATTCCATGTAACTGTTGTTTTTATTGCTGGTTGTTATCATGGTGTGACAATTCTAATTATATAACACTAGTAAAATATAATAAACATCAGGAAGTAGTTACATTTACCATCACAGGTTAAGTAGTGTCTTATGAATGTGCATTTAGTAAAGGACTAAACTCATCTGTAGTACAATTCCATATATTAAGGCAGAGCGGCATATTATCATAGAGTTTAAAGGGAAAACCCACACTGTTATTCACATTATTATAATTTTGGACAGTTTAGTCAATATATGTCAAGATGAACAACCCTCTCTAAAAGCTATAAATCAAAGAACGAAGACTTTAAACTCTCCTGACAAATTCTGGAGCTGCAACACTGACAGTATGAGAGGCAGAATATTTTATGGTCTCATAAAATAATTGTTTGAACTATTACACCCAAATGAGCTTTATGTTATTGTTGCACTGCAAACAGTTATGAACCAGAAAATGTATCCTTATCCCCTTATATCCTTATCATTCCGGTTACTATCACTGTGTCCACAATGTCAGTCTCCTGTTCATTGTTAATGGAGCAGATCCAAAATGTGTCACTTGATGACGTCGCAGATTTGAGTTCCCTCGGTTCAAAGAGATGTTTATGTGAACAAGTCACAACGTAATTATCTAAAATAAAAGGAATGACATTTCACCTAAGCCTACAGTAGAGAAAGATCAGGGAATTTCTTCTCATTAGAGATGCTTTTTTAAAGATTTATGTTCAATCATTGTCCATACCAATATGTTGATTATTGAAAAAACATTGTATTTGATCTTGTCTTATATATTAGGCTGAACAGTGGTACAGTTTGTCTCAACGTTTTCAAAATGAAGAAACAGAAATTTAATGTGACGATCAAGACATTAGACATCTAGTGCTAGCTAGAGATTGATCTATTTATCGTTCAAATCTGTTTTCCTTGTGCAGAGGATTATTATGGATTATGTATTATGTCTCTTTTATCCATAAAATGTACAATAAACAACATTAACTGACATTTCACATAGAGTCATAGTGACAGTCGTAAAGATGACTCCACCTCCTATACACCATCCATAACGTACCACTGAGGACTGTTGCAAGACCTGAGGATGTTCTTGTGATCTGCAGGCAAAGTTGCACAGACAAATTAGTTGACAAATGGACAGACAGGGAGGGGGAAGTACGACTGTAGAGATCCAGCTGAGAGATAGGCAGATAAAGTGATAAAGAGAGGGTGGGACTGAGAATAAAGGTGAGTGGCAGTCAGTCAAAAGTTGAAAAATAGCATGAATGAATAGTTTTCATTTTGCATAAGAAGTGGTTCTCTCCATATTTTTTTTTAACTTTGCCTTCTTGGGAACAATTTGCCTTCTCCACACCCTTTACAGGTGTACCTTTACTGTAATAGTCAGTGAAAGTTTGTATTCATTCTATCTCTGAGGCAGAGGAAGAAGGAGAGGCTACAGCAGAAACCTTCAGTGTGGTGGCTAATCAGTATCATTCCACATCATGACTAGATCTGGACTCCTGATTCTGGCAGCCCTTCTGGGATCCTATGCACAATTTACAGGTAAAGTAGATCATGTTTACATCCAGAATTGGGCTGACAAATTCATCACACGGAATCATTTGCTGCAGTCAAGGACCTTGAGATGCAAAGTAAAAAATGACCCAGTCACGCCTTGAGATCAGAAATCAGAACTCAGTGACTATTCTGACATTAGATATAAGCCAACCGCTGCGTTTTTGCTGTTTGTTGTGGTTATGTTCACACTGCTCGGTGGAATATATTGTAATTTTTCGAGCATTTTTTAGCCACTTGCCAAACACGTGGATCAAATTACATCCTCACTCACGCACAGTACTTGTTGCTTTAATTGTGGATTTCCAGAGTTTGAGCTTTCTCAGGCATTATGTGATGCAGGGTTAATTTACTGATGATTTACACAGTGTGAGGAAGGTTTACATAGGCTATCTCACTTAGTTAGATATAAATGACCACTGTGCACAAAGGACTTTGGGCTGCAAATACCGGAAAGTTTAAATCACACCACAGTTTATCACAAAGCGTGAGCAGCATCTGACACCACAAGCAGAATGATAAGGTTGAGTTCGATACATGTTTGACAAATCAATACTCAGATGTTAGGTGCAGAGTACAGGAAATGCCATGAAACACAATGCAACACTATCTTTAAAGGAAACTTCCCGGCATGGTTTAAAAAGAAACATATTACTGCACCCTGTATGTGTCTTTTTATCCTTATCTGTTACCTTTGTGTGTAAATCTTACACACCTTTGTGTGTAAATTGTGTGTAAATGTTTGTACCTTGCATGGGACATTATTAAATTCATTGTTTTATATGTCACATTTAGATGCTGTCACCATTAATGTACGAAAAAATGAATTATCAACAGAAAAATCAGAAAAGGTATGTAATTTCAAGCTATGCAACTATGATATTGACTTTTGGGTATTTTTAAAGTGTATGTATAATATACCATATATATACAGTATTAGTGACAGTCTGAGGATTTGTTTTTCTCTGTTACAGGGAGAAAGTTACATGTCACTACTCTGTTCTCCCCCTGCCTCCTTCCCCCCATCTTCCTCAGGTAGGTTTCTACTTTTTCTACTGCACTCAAAGACATGAAAATATTTCAAAAGACATCAATACTGTATTTACCAATTTGAGTTAGTCTTTGTCTTTGTTTTAGTCTTTGATTTGTCTCAAATTTCAACCCCCGTATTTACTTGAATGCAACTGATCAAATTGAACAAATGTTGTCCAGTATTGCATCATGACATCATCAATCATTGCATTTCCCCCTGTTTCCTCTCCATCAGTTCATGCTCTCAGACCTGCTGACGTCTCAGTGGTTTCCGCCATGGGAATACCACTCTCACACAGGTACATAGCCAAGATTAAGATGTGCAAATATACTTCCATGATATGCTCTTTCCAGAGCCACTTTGCAGCTGCATGTATTCTTTTGTCTGCCTTTTACTAACATTCACTTGTCTCTATCAATGTGTCTGTCTCCATCACCAGGACTGAGGCATCCAGAGTTGTCAGTAGATTAGCTGGTAAGTCTAAACTCTCGCTCATACTACAGCCTTTCATACTACTGGGCATTTCCAAGAACTGTAGAAGTCTTTATTCCTCTAGAAGATATAACATTTAATATTCATTAGATGATGGTGTTGGTTTTGAACGTGCCTCATCCTTCTGGCCTTGATATTGGCCATGTTCCAGCTCCCTTTTACAGATGTTATTTACAATGACGTGGTGACTGAAGGTTTCTTGAGTTTGCACCACATTAGCATAGTATTACACTATTAGATGTTATGTTATGTTATGGTAGGTTATGTGTAGGCATTTTGAATAAATCTTGATTTTCACATTGAATAATCTAAGATTGTTGTTTTTCATATTTCTCTGATTTGGCAACATAGTTCACCAGTGGATGGCTTTCATATACACTCAAGAATTACAAAAGCTGTTATATTGAAATATCTTTCACAGAATATACAATATGAACTTTGAATTATTTCCTATAGTTGTATATGTCACAGGGTTATTACAGTTTTACGATTTCAATGATATTTTATTTTTATTTCATTCTCAAATTGGATTTTCTATTTCACAGTTTCAGATGGCATTTGTTAGATTTGGTTTAGTTTTTATTTATCAAAAATGTTCAGTTTTAGTTTAGTATATTTTTAGTTAATGTTGTAGTATTACAATGGTCATGCCTGTGTGGAGTGGGCCAAAGTACCTGTTTTGTGTTCACACTGAAAGAAAAGAATGCAATAATATGCATCAGTGTGTTGATATTTGATCAAGGCCGTTCATGTCTAGACGATCATCTCTTCTCTTCACTCACGTGGCACCGGTTAAAAGACTGAAAACCATTCAGCTTCCTAGTTAGTTTTGAAGGCAGACATCATAGCTTCCGTTTATCTTTAATGCTTTCAATGAGTTAAATTTTAATTTTAATTTCACCTCACTAAATGTCTTTTCATGTCTAGTTTTGGGCTTTGTTTCCGTTTTGGTCAACCATAATAACCTTGTTCTGTTATTTATTAACTTTTAGTGGATTTTAGTGAACAAATCTTTTCACACAGTTTGGGGGATCTTCTGATTATGTAATTGAAAGTAAGCAATTTGTGGAGGCTTAAGATCTAAAATCTAATCTCTCTGAAGCCTGCTGTAAAGATGAACGTCTTGCACCTCAATTTAAGTTCAATCCAAGGTCAGAGTTAAGTCAGATGATACAGTAAATGTCAAATATGGGGCAGGTTTATGAAAAGAAATGTACTTCATACAGCATGGCAACAATCTTGTAGCTTATAGTCAGTTATCACAGCAAATAATCACCTTGTGTCTCCTGAAGAAAGACAGAGTCTGATAATCTGCATAGTAACAAATGAAAAATACCAGCAAATGGAAATTAAATGAAAATGTATCTCATCTTTTTATATCAACATCACAATGGGCTCAGATAAAAATGTCAATCAACTATAATACATGTACCACATAACAGGCCTGATCTAGATTGTCTTTTCAAAACTCACCAATTTCCTAAAACAGAACATGCTACAAACTGTAAGTTGCTGATAAATCTTATCTGTGGGGATAAGAGACTGGGCCATAAACAGAGGTTGTTGACCTCCATGCTACATAAAAGTAAGCACAACTGGCAATATGAATATGAACTTAGGTTTTACCAGCTTCCCTTTTCACAACAGCAATTACTATATGATATTATAATCCGTCGTCTGATTGTGTTGTAATCAGTTGCTGCAATTAAACACCAAGGAAGTATCATTCCAGTATTTCTTTCTTTTTTATGGATTCATGGTTTAATATCAAACACCTGGCCTACTTTTTTTTTTTATATAGATGTGCATACACTGCTTTTCTGAGACATAGATTTTCAGCAATCTCAATACAATTGTCTCTCTGTGTCTTGAATAGAGTTGCTGTCCATGTTTAATCCTGAAGTGATCACTCAACACTTGGATCAGGACTCATTGCAGCAGAGGTAACACACACATGCACATGACAGGCAACACACAACACACACACACACACATGCACACAGAAAAGCAGGAGAATGCTGCATGTGTACTAGCTTTCTGTGTGTGTGTTGCAGGAGTGTGTTGGAGCAGGCTGAGGAACTGTCTGTGTCCCTTTCACATCACCAGGTACACTTTGACCCTCGTAACCCCTTTACCCCTCTTGTATTGCCTGTCATAAAAATATATATTTTAAGTATTTTATATATTTCATCATTACAGTCTTTAGATGTAGTCTTTATATTGTCTTTGCACAGGGAATACGTGCCAAGAGAACTCTTAGAGTGTGTTTACCCACCCATAAATAAGAGTTATATGCAAGGATACACTGACTTAAAGCAGTATACCGATCAATTTAAGAATTCGCATGAGCTGCTCCCCTCCCTTAGGACAGTTCAGTTAACAACAGGGAACACAGGCAACTCTCCCCCAATGCTAGGAACCACAAAAAACAGAATTTGTAGCCCCATCTGCAGAAAATCCCCCTCAATAATCTCAGTGGGATCTATTCAATCTTTTCCATGACACAGTCAATGGAGCGCTACACTGAAGAGAAAAATCCACAGTTTCTGGGGCAGAACAAACACTTATACAGATATTTACTTTCAGTGTGCCTGATTAAGGCCAAAGAAACGACAATATGTTAACTATTACTGCATACCTGTCTTTGCAGGTCACAGACTGGAAGTTGGTGCTACTGTTTGTCCCGGCAGATTCTCTGTGTGCCTGTTCACCTCAGGTAAAATTAACACTCACATAATCTTTCCACAAGAATTAAACAAATCAAACAATGGTTTAAGTTTCATAACTACAACATAGCTTCATAACTACAACAAAATCATGCTTGATGTTGCATGTTGTAGGTAAGTGGAGGTGTTTAGGTAGTAAAACTCTGTCTTTGTGCCTCAGGTTGCTGCAGAAGTTGAAGCTGTTGTGCAGGAGGTAGAGGCAGCTCTGCAGCTGTTGCAGAGCAAGGTATGGTACTTTTCATCATGTGAAATTTTGCCATTATGGAATAAAACGGCAGTTCACTATAGAATACGAGAAACACAGAGTAATTTATGCTGTAAAAGTAATATGCCAGTTTGATGTTTTCAGTTGCATCACACCATTGTTCATACTGTGGTCTGGAGCTCACATCCTCAGCAGAACAAGTGAGTCTTTTGATTTCTTTTCAAATACACACTGGGACAATATACTATAAATTCTATTATATATTTACTTAATAGAACTCCTGATAGAACTTAATGAAGTTATTTATAGCCTGTAGTCTTGTGATCCTGTTAATTGTAAAAAGCATGTGGCAGTGATGTGCTTGCATGTGCTGCGTTTACGCCTTTTTTATTTATTTATTATTTATTTGCAGCTGGTGTCAGTGTATGAAAGAAGACAGCATAAACCAGCGACTACAGAAAGGCACTCTTATAAAAGCACTACAGGTAAAGGACATGTAAGCGATTGATGTGTGTGCATGTGGGCTCATGCTTGTCTGAATCATTATTGGTCGCTTGCTTGATTTAATCATCCATTTGCCTCATTTTTCAGGACTCTCTTAGTCACGTCTTGGAAAATCCAAAGTGGCACAGCGAGAGCGAAGACTTCACCGTCCTGCTGCAGTCGATCCCGCTTTTCCTTGAGCCCATCTCAGATTCCGTAAGTGGGGAGAAAGCTATACCCAGAGGCCAGTTGTTATAAACAGTATATAAACAACACTGCAGATATGCATCCTTGCTGCCAGTAACAATCACAAATGTATACATGAAAGACCCTTGATATTGCTAATATATAACCAGCAACCTCATGTGTTTCTTCACAGGAGGAGAGTTCATTGTCTGACTCAAACCAACTAGCTCTTCAGCTATGGACAAACATGGTATGTTCTCATAAATCAAAACCATGAATGTTAATCAAATGTAAAATACAGTATACCTTCAGCTTGTATGCCAAAGCAGCAATAATAGTTTCCATGCTGATAACTCTCCATGTAGATTTCTGTCATTGTGACCCTGTGTCTCAGTTGTAAAGTGAGTCAACAGGGAAGAGTCGCCCATCAAGCAAAAGGAAGATGGAACAATGATATTATTCTGGGAGATTAGATAAGAGATGTACAGATTAGCTTCATGAGATTATCCCTGACTTTCTCCGACTTTGTTCGTTCTGAACATACACAGTATATCTGTACATTAGAATTATCTAATCAATACCGGCGTCTGGGGCTGTATGGCTGTTGGCTGCACCAGATGACCTGACTCTAACCCAAACCCTTAACCAGTCATGACTGTTTCTCTCCCAGCTCCAGTCATTGAAGGGTGAGGCAGAGGTCAAGGACAGCAGTGTCATGATGATTCCTTGCCCTACTGAGGTGAGGCGTGCCGTCGTGCAACAATCTATTCCACCAAATCATCCCTAAATATGTTATTATCGTGTGTCCAGTTTAGCTTTCATCCAAAAATGAAAAAATGTATCACAAACTCACACCAAGATTAACCCTAACCCTAATCCAAATGAAAGTGACCTAATGATTTAGGTTTTTCTAGAGTTTTTCCTTATATGCATTGAGGGTCTAAGGCTGGTGGTGCCGGGTAAGTTAGGCTATCTAGAGTAGGTAGGCTGTTATGTCTTGCTAAAATCTGCCTCTGTGTCTTGTGCTTTTCGTTATATCTTTGTCCTATATCATTCAGTTAGATCTAGTTAGGCTCATTCTCCTACTGAGCCTGACCAACCTAATTTAAAAATATAAAATCAGACAATATGGCTAAAACACTGAAATGTCTTCTTTTTCACTCTCGTCTCAGGAGCGTCCTTTCCTGCGGACACAGAGAAATTCCCCCACCAGCGGAGAGGAGGAAGTTGACAGCAAAGCCTCTCTTCTAACAGATTTTGTGAGACTTTTTTCTTTGATGACTCCTTTGTGATCAAAACTAGACTGCAGAGTGGGAGTAGACAAATATTTATATTTATATTTTCAGGTTATGGGAACCGAGATACCTTGCACAGACCGTAGTCCATCTCCTACTACGCCCACTTCAGGTAAAAAAAAATATTTCACTGCTCTTACCCTCCTAACACATTTTGGGAAGTGTGGCTAATGCCGACTGAACCCAACCAAATGATTCTGTCTCCTGTGCAGTTCATGAGCTCCGACCTGCAGACATCAAAGTGGTGGCAGCACTAGGAGACTCTCTGACGGTGAGTGTGTCCCCTTGTGCTGTTTCTCAGAATGGAGCTTGACAGAGAACAAAAGACATAAATACAGATAAGAACAAGAGATATATATTATTATTGCTTTCTTGTGTTTTGGCACACACTTTTATTTAAAGTTCCATCTGTTTTTAATTGTATCTCTGTTTGTTTGTTTGTTTATTTTTAGTTGCTCCTGTTTATCTCTTGTATTACCTTTTATTCCTATTTTTTTTTTATTGCTGCTTTTGGATTTTATTGTATGTAAAGCACTTTGGAAACATTGTTTTTAGAAAAGTGCTATACAAATAAAGTTATTATTATTATTATTATTATTATTATTATTATTATTATATACAATAAAGAGCAAGCGTGTATGTGTGTGTGTGTGTGTGTGTGTGTGCAAAGGGACCAACATACGAAAATGAATGGCTACAGGTGGGACTTTGGGTAGAATATGTACTATACTATATGTACTGTATATAAATATGTATAAAAATATGTATATAAACTGTACTAAATAAATGAGACAGTGTTTCATTCCCTGACACTTACAGCTTGTTCCACAGGAGCCAATCTACAGTATATCTTATGAAACTCCACAATTGCAGTGTATGCTTGTGGTTCTGGTTCAATATACTGTATATCACCTCTGGTTTCAAGCCGTCGATTTTATCCATAATCTTTTATCCCAGACTCTCGATGTCTTCTGTGCAGGCAGGCAATGGTGTGGGTGCCAAGTCAGACAACCTTCTGTTAGTGATTAACGAGTACAGAGGACTATCATGGAGGTAAGATAATCTACAGTTCACCTGTTTGCTAAATCTCTGATAGTGTGGGAAAGTACTGACTGACTGTTGTGTTGTGAGTATTATTCAAAACTAACAGGTTGCGTCTACCATTTTCAGCATCGGTGGTGACGCCAACATCACCACTGTGACCACTCTGCCAAGTATGTATCTCTCTCATGTTTTTGTTTTACCAAAATGTATCATAGCATTCCAGGCAAACTAAATGATATAGAAAATAGGCCTGCAGAAGCTCAGTTATTTATTTAATATCAGATGTCATCAGACTTCCTCTGCCTTATCTTCCTTATCAGCCTATGGCAGCATCATGATTGATAACCATCTATGATTATGTTATAACTACCACAATAAAAGTTATAGCCAGTGAGCTTATCATCATCATTTACAGACCTCACTGTCTAGCAGACTTGCTTTTTAACTGAGGACCTATTTGAATACATGTTTTAGGATGCCTCTGATTATCCAAAATAAGCTGCTATATATTCAGAACATGTTAAAATGTTGAAATAAAATTCACATATTTATTTTCACATTCTCATATTTTCTCATCTGCATATGTCTATCTATTTTCATTTATTCTCATACTGAATATTTCATATATTTTCACATTTTTCATTTATTTTTCTTTGCCTGCTGTTATTTTGCACATCTTACATATATGCTGTAAATTCATATATTTTCTTTTTTTCCATTCATATATTTTTTATTAAGTATATTCTAGTATTGTAATCACCAGTTATATTATGTTTGATTTCTACTCTATTGCTGCTTAGACCCTGCTCTTCCTTGCTGTATTCTGTTTGCTGCTGCAGTGACACAATTTCTCCACGGGGATCAATAGACTTTCATTCAATCCAAAATCTAATCTAATCTAAAATGCACAGTGCACACACTACTATGCCTCGCTCTAAACTCCATCTTAGTTTTACTACTCTTACCTGTAATTGTGCCATGCAGACATCCTGAGGGAGTTTAACGGCTCGCTGACCGGCTTCTCAGAGGGAGTCGGTAATGAGAAAACCCCTCAGGCCTTCCTTAACCAGGCTGTGCCAGGAGCTAAGAGTGGGTCAGTCATCTTCTCTTTACTTCTATTTTATATATTAGTTTTCCCTCTTCTTCTGTGAATCCACCTGTTCAGTAAACACTAAACAGAAGCCACAACACATCAGATCAATGTATTTGCAGCCACCTCTTGCTTGCTATTGACCTCTACCACTAAAAATGCTTTGTGTTTTCAGTAACATGGTACAGCAGGCACGTGTCCTAGTGGACAAAATGAAAAACGATTCGGTAAGGCATTGGTAAACTAGTAATAGTCACACTTAACACATCAACACACACATACAGTATTCCCTCACCTAACTTTTGTCTCCATTTTATTTTCCTATTAACAAACATATAACTAACCAAACTAACCATACATTAATTTCTTTACATTAACTTCTTATCTCCTTCACAGCGCATTGATTTCCAGAATGACTGGAAAGTGATCACCATGTTTGTTGGGGGAAACGACATATGTGACTTCTGCACAGATACTGTGAGCATTCTTACTGAGTTCTTTGATTAACATTTTGTTAATGATAACTTATTTTTTTACTTTTTTTGGTAGTATGTTGTGTTGTTTCCTTGTGAATAGTAAACTGTCTTAATGTTTCTGAATGCTACATGTAGGATTTTCTCATTAATACAATTACTTGAAATGAAAATGTTGGCATTTCAAACACTAGTGCCAAAGCTGTACTTCATGATTTCTTTGGTCTGAATAATATCCTGTTAGATTATGTTCTACATCACAAGCCATGGATTGTCAAAAGCATCAAAAGCAATTTGTTTCACGATGATGTATTTAGAGAAAACCACACACGGGTTATATTTGATGCTGAAGCCATATGACTCCCATTAAACTTGCTGTAGGTTCTGCACACTAATGAGGATCAATACTTTCCACAGGCTTTTTTCTCAGCCAAGAATGTGGTTGGTCGTGTCCGTCAGGCTCTGGATATCCTCCATAATGGGGTATATTTGCATCTTCTCGCGTTTTGCTCCACTTGCACAAACATATGACCTTGAGTACGTCAGAGTATAAACAGCCTACTGACTCTGATGTTTTGTACCCAACCAGGTGCCTCGTGCCATCGTGAATCTAGTCGAGCTGTTACACATTGTCCCGCTGCGAGATCTGCACAAAGATCAGGGTCTGGGCTGTCCCACCTGGTTTGTAAAGTAAGTGAGGGTTAGTGGGCATGCAGCACAAACATTTTGCCCAAACACTTGATCAAACAAGCAATTATTAAAAGAGTTTTAATATTGATGTTCCAGATTAGTTTGCCCATGCATACTGAAGGCTACCGAGGGATCTGCTGAACTCCAGAAGGTGGAAAACTTCAATAGAGCTTACCAGGTACAAAGATTAAAAAAAATAATAATAATAATAAAAGGAAGAGTTTCTCAGTTGTTTTATCCCAAAACATTTCATTTGAATATATTTTTGTTTACTTTACACAGTTCTGTCTGCCTATACAGAAAAATCATCAGCCTTAATTTACCTCTGAGAGTGAAAAAATAAATTCTATACCAATATTTACATAAGTCCATACCCATCAGAGTTAATTTAACCTCTTCCATTACAAACACACAGCCAAGTTTTGTTCAAACCCACAGAACATTGTTTTAAATTCTAGTCAAGATCCCAAGGTTTCCAAAGATACCAAATATGTCATGCTGAATTACAGGGAAATGTGTATAAAATGGTGAACAAGACCTCTAGATTTTTTTCCATTTGATGTGATGGTGTAGCCATAAAAAATGTCATCTTGGGTTTGAATCTTTCACTCAATATTAGCAGCTCTAGCTTCAATGAAGCGTTGGAATGAGCAGATACAGAATATGTATGTGACATTGTTGTACAGTATGGAAAAAATGTTTTATCTATAACTTTGGAGATACTTGAATGGAAATTTAAGGGGAAATACCTTTAGACTAGTTTTGAACACCTGTCACAAGAGCCAAATCAGCTCTATGAGTGGACAGACAGCTCTCTAATCAATATTTGTCAACTCAAAATAACTGTCACTAACACTTATTAATGCAGGAACATTTGCTGTGTATTTTTCTGTCTCTCCTTCCAGCATGGTATGAAAGAGCTAATTGACTCCGGACGGTACGACACCCATGACAGCTTCACTGTGGTACTGCAGCCCTTCTTCAGAGAGGTTTTCCTTCCCAGGCTAGAGGTAAGAGCTGAGTGTGTCCTCACACATGGGCTGAACGTGATTTGAATATTTCTAATGCTGTTTCCATACATTCATTTCTTTTCATCGCTACCCCTTTTTCATTTCTGCCACCCCTTTCTAGAATGGCCGGCCTGATCGCTCCTACTTTTCTCCTGACTGTTTCCATCTGAGCCAGAAAGCTCACACACTCATGGCTCGGGCTCTTTGGAACAACATGGTATGACATTTCTAACACTCTGGTAGACATGATTCAATATTTTTTTCTCTGATCCAAAATCACTGACTTTCACAATCTCTTAGTTAGAGCCAGTGGGCAACAAGACTTCTACCCAAGACTTCATGGCTGGCATCGATTTGAAGTGTCCTTCTAAGGTAACATAATAGGGTTACCCAACAATTTATCAAATAATAGACATCATATGTTGTTTTTCATTATATTTATGTATAAATGTGTTTTTGTTTCTTTGTTAGACCGTCCCGTTCTTTAGGACTGCTCACAACAGCAACTACACCTTTCCCGGCCCTCCTCCCATTCCTCCTCCTAATACGGTAGGCCGTAGTTTCTGTCATTCATACACAGCACCACTCTTGATTGGCCTTTAATTACAATTAATGAATGACCCAGAGTCATAAATTATAATTGACATATAATCTGTGGTTGTGGATTGATCCTGTAAACCCCTAAAACAAACCTCTGTCATTCTTCAGAACTGGGGCAGTGACTTCTCCTGCGTTAACACCGCTCCTTCTGACTCTGTGCCAACTACAGGTAAATGTTCACGGTGGTTACTCAGGTATTAACCCATGGAGGAATGTAGAAGTGTTATATTGAAGATATACTCACACTGATCTTTTCTTAGTTCACAGGGTGCGGCCTGGAGACATCAAAGTTGTGGCTGCGCTGGGAGACTCTATAACGGTGAGTTTGTACTCGATTTATGTGTATCTGTGTGTGTGTGTGTGTGTCCTTCCTGCGTGTGAGTGTGTTTAAGCATGCACCTCTGCATTGGTCTGCCATCTATTCAAGTTCTCCTTTTCTGGATGTAGACCGGCTTTGGGGCTAAAGCGAAGAATCTGCTACAGCTACGAACTGAGTACAGAGGAGTGTCATGGTGGTGAGAGAAATTATACTAAACTGAACAAACCCTATGCAGAAACAAATTGTGCACATTGCATTGTAATAACGTTTTATATTTTTTTGTTGTTTTTTTATCAACAAGCATTGGAGGAGATAAAACTCTTGACACTGTCACAACATTACCCAGTAAGTCACAAGCCTTCACTGTTTCACTCTTCCTTCTCTTGAGTGTAATATACACTTTCACCACTAGATGGCAGAGTTGGCAAACTATATATTATTGCTTCTCCATAGGTTCCAACAAAACTAATATCGTTTTTACCCTCTCTGTAGTAATGTCTCTTTTTTTTATGATCAGATATCATTAAGAAGTTCAATTCTGACATCAAGGGAATGTCAAAGGGTCAAGGAAAAAGGCAGACTGGCTTCAACATGGCTGTGTCAGGAGCTAAAATAGCGTGAGTGCTAAAATATCTTTGATCTACTATGAGGTTTGACATTATACCTACTTTTTTTTTAAACATTTTGTACACCTATGAAACTACTGTAACACAACTACTGTTTGATTTTCTACAGAGGAATCCCAAAGCAAGTCCGAAGCCTTGTTGATGCCATGAAAAACTACTCTGTGAGTCTATTATACTAACTGCAATCAGCATTCAGTGATTCTGCTGCATGAAATGATACATGGAAATTATAATATTTCATATTTATGTGACACAAATGCAAGAGAAGTTGATGTCATATCTCTTCCTCTTCATTCCATCCCTCTCTCTCTCTCTCTCTCTCTCTCTCTCTCTCTCTCTCTCTCTTTCCTTGGATATAGGCTGTCGATTTCAACAACGATTGGAAGCTAGTGACCCTGTTCATTGGAGGCAATGACCTGTGTCAATACTGCAATGACAGGGTGAGCTCCCGCAGGACGTCTTCACAGGACTCTGCAGCACGACCTATACTATATAGATAAAAAACCCATTTATACAGCGCTCCCCTCCATAAAGACAATCTCCTGTCACAGCGGTGCGGTTGTAACTTCCTTGACGCTGTGTGACGCCCTGTTTAGAGCTGTCTCATGATATCACTCTCCAAGTGGAATAAGCATCGGAGCAGAATAATCAAGCATTGTGAACAACCCTCCCCTAATTGTTTTATTGTGTCAGAGTGAGATGAGAGCAGACAAGGTTTCTTTTGAATGAGCACATTCTGTCACTTTACCCCTCCAACACAAAGCACCCCTCGCCCCTCCCTTGCCCCCCCCCCCCCCCCCGACCCCCCCCCCACACACACACACACCCCTCCCTCCTCTATCTCAACCTCTGTCTGCATGAAACAAGCACACAGGCACAGTGACAGGCCTTGTTCTCTAAGAGGCATAAACAAGGGAGAAGTCAACCCAGACTCTCTTCATCCTGTCTCTGTCTCAGCCTTATCTTCCTCCACTCTCTCCTCTCTCTCTCTCTCTCTCTCTGTTCTTTCTCATTTTACCTCCTTTCTCTCCCTTTCCCCCCCCTCTCTCTCTCTCTCTCTCTCTCTCTCTGTTGCTCTTCTCCCTTTCCTCCGTCAGCATAGTCTCTCTTTTAATGTTTGTGCTTTGAAGCAGAATATCAAAGCACCGCATCAATTTGAGATGAGCTGTGAGACTGTGGTAGTGACAGCTTAGTGTTAGCTCATCACTACTGTTGCTAGTACTCTCATACATGTTGCATGGCTTGATATTAACTTTGTAGATACAAACACAGCCAGTTTCACTCTAATCCTTTTTGCTTTTCACAGGCGATGTATATATGAACAGAGAATGTTTGTTTTTCTGAAAAAGGTTTGAATATCATGTGTGCATTTGTTCACTATGAAATAGCCGTGTATATTATGTATGTAATTTTACTATAATTCCTGTCTCAAAAACACAGGCCTCTTTGTCACCTAAGAACTACAGTCATCATTTGATGACAAGCTTGGATATTCTGCACAAAGAGGTGAGATGATGTCCATGTTATCAATCAATAAGTTATAGTTGATAATGCAATAAACTAACTGAAAATATGTTGAGTAGCTGCAGGTCTTACTAAAAATATCATTTAAATTTTTCTCAACTACGCAGTTTCCCCTCACAGATCAATAAGGTTAATCTAATCTTATCTTATCTTATGTTATTTTATCTTATCTTATGTTATCTTATCTTATCTTATCTTATCTTATCTTATCTTATCTTATCTTATCTTATCTTATCTTATCTTATCTTACCTTATCATTGATCCTTTAGGGGATCAATTTTGAATTTTGCTCTTTGATTTACTCATGAATGTGTTGTTGTTGCCTTATCGCCTTAGGTCCCCAGGGTGATTGTTAATGTAGTGGAGATCCTAGAAATCGAAGGCCTTCGCAGGATCAAAAGAGACAGTCTTGGGTGCAGCCTGTTACAGCAGTATGTTCATCAGTCTATTCACAGCAAATCAATCAATACGTGAATCAATACCACTGAGTCCAAGGCAGACTTCTCCCTTGGGACAATAAAGCTTATCTTGATATTGATGTTAACCCCACAAGTATTTACCAAAGGACTAACTTTTCCCTGAATCAACAGTAAATCAATGATGTTTGCCCCAGGTTGTCCAGAAGTAAACAAATAAGGTTAGAAAAACAGTACTGTATGATAACGGTAAAGTAACATTTTGTTTTCCAAATTGACCCTCAGGTTTATTTGCCCCTGCTACCTGCAGCCAAGCGACGATTCCCCAGAGCTCGCTGAGATAAAACGGATCAATCGGGATCTACAGGTCAGTGGACCGGATCAATGAGACCAAAAAGTGTTCTTACCAAAATTCAACATTATAGTGAAGCATGTTGAAATATAATAAGAACAGGCATTGCTGTAGCCTCAATAATGGTTGCGTTTTTGGTATTTTTTCTCAGACTGAGACTGAAAACCTGGTGTATGGAGGCCGCTATGACAACAAAGAGGACTTTGCTGTGGTGGTGCAGCCCTTTTTTAGAAACTCCATCATTCCTTTGAACTCAGTGAGTCCTCCGTGCACAAACACATACTGTACACACGCATGCACTTGAGGACAGTGGCAAGCCAATGCCCTCAGAACACATAATTCATGCAAACACTGATGTTGTGATCCTTCTGCTTCAGGAGGGGAAACCTGACGTCACCTACTTCTCTGAGGACTGTTTCCACTTCAGCGAGCGGGGACATGCTGACATGGCTGTAGCGCTGTGGAATAACATGGTGAGTCTGGCAAGGGGAACAGTTAAAGGCTAACTGTGTTTGACAGATCAAGGTTTTTTTTGGTTGAAGTCTTCCTAAATCACCTCATCCTATTGTAATCCAGTTGAAAATTCAGCAAAGATATATTCTGGTTTGTTTATAGTTGGAGCCTGTGGGTGAAAAGCAGACGTACAACAATTTCACGAATGACAGAAATAACATCAAGTGCCCCACTGAGGTAAGAAAGCTGCCACACAAGCATTTCTTTCAGAATACTGCCTACCCAGTTGTGTTTTATCTATAACATTCTTCCGTATTGACTCTCCCTTAAAAATAAGATGCTCCGGTTTGGACGCCTACTATACTTTGCCTGTGTGTGTTTCAGGAGCATCCTTACATCTTCACAAAGGTGAACAGCTTTCCCAGTTTGCCCAGCACCCCGGCACCCACTACCGCAGCACCCAGCACCCCGGCACCCAGCACCCCAACACCCAGCACCCCGGCACCCACCACCCACAGCACAGCCTCGCCTCTCACCCCAACTTGCTCAGACAACGTGCCAGTTTGGGCCGCTGCATTGCTGGCTGTCACGGGTCTTCTGATTGGCTGGGGTGTCACCTGGCTCCTCCTCTCCTACAGAGACAAGAAAAACAAGAGGCAGATGCAGACTGTGGTGGAGATGAAGGGCACCGGGTTTTAAAAACACTACTGTACTTAGTGTGGATTCAATTTAGTTCACACTGGCTCTCTCTTGCCTCTTTAAGAGTTTTCTGCAGTGAACTGTTGACAATGACTCTTGTTCCTTTTCAAACAAAGTAGTAAAGAGGAATTTGCAAACTGCAGCTACAAAACAACATTCCAGCATTTAAACTGATTGCAGAGTGGAAAAGGAAGAAAAACTTTATAGCATATTGTAGTGTTTGTCTCCTCTGAATAGTGAGCTTAATTATTGTCCTAGGACCACAAAGACTTCGTCTGGATGTAACAACAGTACATAAATCCACTTTTGGCACTTGTAAATATAAAGCAAACATTGTTGTGTGATGAATATGTGCAATAGTAACAACTTGGCATTAACAAGGAATGGTAATGAAAACTTAAATTCTTTTGGATAATTGTTTTTGTATTTATTTTTTATTTTGTGATAATGAGAATTTGCAGAAAATGTGTCATTGGTGATAGAGAAATCTGTACAGTTGAGTTTCCAATAAACCAAAGAAATGTTTTGTATTTATTCAGAATACATTTTAAATTCAGATATAAACTGTAATGTAGTCTGACTGCACAAGTGAGACTCAATGAAATGTCCAGACAACCAAAGACAATATAGCCTGATTGTGCAGGGAATCACCAACATCACAGCTTAATAGTATTTATTTTGGACACACATGAAATAAATCACTGCATCATAAATGACACAAACCACCCATGCACAAACTACTCTGCTTGGAGTACAGTACACTTTACATGTATTAGCTGCATCATTACCATCAGTGATATGGTGATAAATACAAAGGCAGGTAAAATATAATCTCTAGTCAGTAATCATTATATGGCAGCCAACCATTATTTAAAATGTACTTTCAGAAAAGCACTTATTTATGCCTTTTTTTTCCTCAAAAAAATCCTATGCTCACAACTAGTATCAGTTTGATATTACTTAATAAGATGTATGCTGGGAATTTACATCATCCAGATTTATGTCAGCCTAAAACTGTGAGTAAACTCCATTCCACAGATAAAAAGGTGGATAAACTGAGTTTAAATGGGTTTACCCTCTACTACATCCCTGATTACCATCTATGATGATTACTGTTTTGGTCATAATAATTTATTAGGCAGTAGGCTAAACAAACATTTCTTGACACAACAGCTCCTCCTGGCGTCTGGTGGGGGAATTGAACGGGCCAGCGTTCTAAAACATCAGTGTGAAGATGGCGGAGGGTGAACTGAACGTGGATAGCATCATCTCTCGGCTTCTGGAAGGTGAACAATTTAGACAATCCTTAATGTTTGATTAGCTAGCCCTTTACTTTTCTGTAAGCCGGGTCTGGAGATGATTCTGCACCCACCACGATGGTTTCACAAAACCAGAAATTGTCAATTTGTCAAGCTGTTTTAATTCAGGCAGTGTTAGCTAGTAGCTTTAAGGTTAGCTAGCTCATATTACGTTGTATAGCCGGTTAGCTTTGGCTAACGTTAGCTTGCCGTGTTTATAAACAGTCCATCAGCAGTGAACGCCTACATTTTTCTGCTTAGCGTTCATCGTATTACATAACTTTTCACACCAAATTTGCTAATGTCATATGTTTTACTTTAGCATGTGGTTCAACACTGTCGGATTCGTGTTGTATTGTGCTCATTTCTTTGCCGAATTTTGGATGGTTGCTATGCAGAGATAGAGGGGCTGGGGCGGGAGACCCAGCAGTACATTTGAAGTCAGCATTTTGTCTTGTGTCATACGTAACGTTTGATTTGAACATTAAAATTAAACCTAGAGTCAGCTGTCATCATAGCACAAACGTCGCATCTATCACCTAACATTAGTTTACTAACGTGAGATCACCCCTTTTGTCCCCTCTGCCCTTGAGACGATACATTTAAAAAAAAAAATGTTTTTTACAAATAAACCGCTGTATGTAAGTAACGTCATAACATACTGGTTGTATACATTTAGCTAGGTAGCTAGTGTTGTTCATGTCACATTACTGAGAGAGAAATTGTGTTGGCAGCCAGATCTACATTAGAAACACATTTTAAAACACGAATATATGCCCAACCCCATCATCTGACATTAGGTACGATTTGTCACTACATCCTAGCTAATATGACTTATCGACTTTGTGAAGGTATTTAACCTTATCTATCTTCCACACTGGGTTTGTAGGTGTGATAGTGGGCAGGTTGTTGTGATTCAATACACACATGCACACAGGGCCTGCGATGGACATTCCTGTTAAATACCTTTGTGCAAGTGGATAGAACAAGTGCCAAAATAAAGAAAACACTGACACAGACTATCTCTGTCAGCATAGGAGAAATATTGAAGACAAAAAACCCCTGTGAGCCTTTGTGTTTCTTAAATCCATCACAATTCACGGTGCTGCTCAAAACTAGGCGTCTTCTATATGTTAGCTTGCATTTTTTGCCATTGCACCCACATGGGAAACAAAGGGGATTTTGTTTTATGTACAAGGACCACGTTTTGGGCTTGGTAAAGGGGATGAGGGAAAAACCTATTGTGTTGACTGTCCACCAGCTCTGAAGTGGGAGGAGAATTTTCTGTTCCCCTGTGAGATACGGTGTTGAGTCAGACTAGACTACAAAGCATCTTCAGCACTCCTTGGCTTAGTTTCCATCAGTATATGTGACTCTTCTGGAAGGATGAGACATCATTCCAGCATATTACATGCTAGCATTTGGGGTTTCATTGATGGTTGCTGGAAAACGTAGTCTCACCCTGTGTTCACCATGTGAGCAAAGTTTTGGACAGTGAAATCATGTATTTTTTGTTGCTTTGGTGTTGACTTTCATAATGTTACATTGTGTTGATGAGTTAACATGGCTAGCTAGCACGTGCTAATTAGGAATAATTGAAACTAAACAGAAAAAAAGTCAGTAACATTACTTCAGAGCTTGCCGTCAACCCCAAACAAGCATTGTTTTTAGATGTGTATTCCTGCAGTCTTTCTAATAAAAGTTGTAGACAAGTGTGAGGCTTTGAATGGCTGTAATCAACTTCTCGTCCATTTTGCACTTGGCAGGCGGAACTATTGTTCATGAAACAAAATGAGTAGGGAAACAAGCATGGACGTAAGTCTGATTGGCTTTTGATGTCCGATGACTGCGAAAAGTTTACTTTTCTCAGCCGACAAGTTTGTTTGAACTTTTAAAAATAATTGAAAATGCCAATTCCTACTTTAAACCACAAGTTTCAAGAAAGAAAACAGTCCTCATTTGGGCCTGGTCTGAAAACATTTAAGAAACCCTGTTCTAAATGGTTGAGTGGATCTGACCATTACAAGAAAATGCACCCTGCAACTTAACAGACATCAGAACCAGAACCAGGTTAAAAAAAAACTTTGTATCCTTTGTTTATCCAGATGTTTCTTTTAATTTGGCAGTTTCCTTTATTTGAGTTGTGTGCCGTCTCACTAAAGAAAGCGTTATATTGGCTCCAGATAGCTGTTTGTGTTCTTTCTACTGCCCGCAATGTTCTGTCTGTGCATTGAATTGGCAGATGTTTTCAGATGTTGTCTTTCCCTTGGAGGCCAAGCCCAGTGTTACCGTCTCAAGAGGCGAAGCAGGAAGTCTCTCTTCTGAGTTTCTCTCACAGCCAGTGTAGAAAGACTTTAGCTTTTATTCTGCATTTCAACATTACATAATAACCTACCCTATGGAAAATTTGGTCTTGAGGAACAGCCAAGTATCTGTCTGAGATTGCTTATTCAGTGGAGTTAAGCTTTATGGAACACTATGTCACTTTCCCTAGACACGTGTACACACACACATACACACACATACACACACATACACACACACACACACACACACAATTTGGTTTATGATGGCAGCAAATCCTTGTCATTGCTTCATTTTAGCCTTTGCCCCTCGATGGTCTTAAGAACCTAATCGCTTTTAAAAGTGCCAGCCTGCAGAAGTGTTAACAGTGAAGGCTTCAGTGTTAAAGCCGAGCCGGCTAAGCAACCAAGCTTAGCTCGCTCAGTTCTGCTGCTGAGTGAAGAGCTCTGCTGCTGCAATTTCATGCTTTATGACATACATCGCACTTGGGTGTTAGGTGTAAGGCAGCACATAGATGGATGATAAGAAGACTGACTGTGTGAAATTGATGGTGTGAAACAACACTGTACTGAGGTTGTTTAAGTTGTGACTGGTAAGTTTTCTCACACAGAATCTGTCTGTCTGTGGCCATCCATATTCCTCTCATTTAGTCACTTCTCTCTCAGATTTAGAGTTGGATTACATGACTAATGAGACAGTGAGAGTCAGTGTGAGTGCACAGTGTGTATCTAGGGGGTGTGTATGTGTGTGTGTGTGTGTGTGTGTGTGTGTGTGTGTGTGTGTGTGTGTGTGTGTGCGTGTGTGTGTGTGTGTGTGTGCGGGCGTGTATGTATGCATGCACGCGCACGCTAAGCTGTGGGAATGCCTCACCAATACATCAGTTAATCCATCTTAAACTGCTCTCTGTGAGGCCATTCTATAATTTGTCATCCTTTGAGGAAACAAAAAGGCAGAGAGAAAAGCACTTTAAGGGAACTGACTCTCTTGACTAACACAAATTCGTTTTCACTAGGCCTAGGTCTATATTGGAATCTGCAGTGGGTGTGTAGCTTTAAGGCAATACTAAAACGGCTAGTTATTACATAATTCCTCAGTCATGGATTTGTTCATCGCTATTGTGCCCATCACCAATTGCTCATCTTTCTGCAGTGCTTTGATTTTCTGTGTGTGATAAGAAACCGGCCATCCATGTATTAATATCATCAAGAGGCACAATTAGTCACTCTTGACATTACAACACCATTCTTCAGGCTATTATTTATTAATTTGCATTTAGCCAATGTTTACCTTTGGCACAGGTCAGTAGTACTTGTAGCTACATCATGTCAAATTTGACTGACTGTGTGTGCTATTATTCAAAGGCTGCCATCATTGAGAATGTTTTGGGCAGACCTAGGGTAATTATGATAAAATCAATAAACCGCAAATCAATATTTTAGAAGTCTGCATGAGCCAGGCTGGTCCCTTTTGTATGTCAAAGACACAGTGTTTTTTTGGAAAGGCAGGCTATCCTAATGTAGACACAACATAAGTACCATAAATTCGGTTCATCCTTCATGCTTATTTTCAAACTAAATGGAACGTAAATTTGGTCATAGATTCCAGCCACAAAGTAACCTAATAAGGAAACAAATGTTTTCATGTTCTGATCACGGCTTCAGCATATCTTTCTGACTATTTCAACTGCTGACTGTAGCCAACTGCAATTTTCACTCCTCTGTTCATCGTTTTAAGATAAATCTGCACCCTGAACTATGGCGGCGATCCAGAAAGTAAGCTTAGGCCAACAGTGCAACTACACAGCCAATAAACCCTCACCAGTGCTGAAGAAGCAAGCTGCGCTCACAGTCCAAGCAGCAGCTCTGTTCATGGGGTTTCTTAAGTGGAGCGGAGGCTAAGCTGCATTAAACTACCGAAACACTAAGCACACAGCTTAGCAGCACTGCTTGTTAACAGATTTTTGAGATTACATTACGGTTCTGCCATAAGTATCAGTCTAGATGTGATTTTTGTGGCAAATGAATGTAACCAAGGCCTCCTTCTGATGAAGATTGTGGCGTTCTTGGTTGCCAGTGCTTCTACAGTAACGATGATAATGATTATAACAATCATTGATAATAATGACTATGTCTCTCTCTCCTCTGCAGTGCGGGGATGTCGCCCGGGGAAGATAGTCCAGATGACCGAGGCAGAGGTGCGGGGACTCTGCATCAAATCCAGGGAGATCTTCCTCAGCCAGCCCATCCTGCTGGAGCTGGAGGCTCCACTCAAGATCTGTGGTCAGTGCCAGGGCCATTTCTGTCCTAGTTCTAGGCCGTTTTCTCTCCATCTTTCACTTTCTATCATTTAGGATTTTTCATTCTCAGACATTCTTTCATACTCTCTTAATCTCTGTTTACTTTTCTGTTCCGTACCCTTTTTTGTTCTTGTTGTTCATCTCTCTCTCTCCCTATCTGTGTGGGCTATGCAGGCCTATGCAGTGACATTTCTTCCAAGGTGCAAAAGCACTTCTAAATTGAAAGGTTTACGAGCAAAGGAGAGAAAGACAGAAGCGTAATCTCTGAAAATAATTGAAAATACACATTTCAAAGCTTTACACAAGCACCAACTGCCAGCCAGATAGCCGATTCCTGTCTCCATTCCAGACAGATTTTTCATAGAAATTATTGTTTTCAATATGGGCAATTTCCTCAAATCTGATCCGTCTAATAATGTTAGTAACCTTGTAGGCGCACATCAGACATTGCCACATTGTTTTTTTTGCGCTGTGCAGTTGCAGGAAAAAGACACTTTTCTATTGTTGCAACTCATCCAGTCTGACAGAGCCTTGTATTGTGAAAACAAAAGTGCAAATCATGATTCTATGCTCCAAACTGCTTGCATGCGTTTGTAATGGCATATGCTAGTATATGAAAAATTGCACAACATTCGGATATAAGGTGAACATGAATGCAGTGCTACTCACAGAGTTATGCATTGCCCCCACTCGCCAGTTTGATTCGATTCGACACACTGCACTCGAAATTGGCAAGGATGATTCATTATTTGATAACTCATGACAGCCCATGGTACACTCCCAGAAAAAAAACTACTGTGTATATTGCAGTTAAATCACAGTTGAGTGTGTCTGCCTGAAATGCTGACAGTCAGCAGTTGTTTAGTTGTTACATATTGTGTTTCAGTTCCAGTTCAGTTCTAACATTAGCGTAACTCCGGGATAGAGGCTTTCATCTATCTATTGTAGTTTACTATTGATTCATCTACCCAATACCTTTTGTTTTCACTTCTTTTTTGTCAGTAATGGATTACTGTTGAATGTTATGTTTGTAACACATGATTTTCAGAACCACACACACATGCATAACACTACTGCTACCACCACTATTATTACTACTACTACTACTACTACTACTGTCACTACTACTACGAACAGTAATAATAGAGTGGTTGCACTTTATCTTTTGGGTTATTGGTTTCTGCCTCCTATATTAACTGTGATATTATATTGCAAATTACACTTACTTCACTGAATGAACAGCTTATCAGCAGGTGTTCAATTGATTTTTTGCATGTATTCTATTGGACTATTCTGTATCTACTGACAGAGCAAATTTCAGAGCCTGAAAGTCGAGGAGCACAACCCCCTCTCACACATGATGAACAAGCCCTGCACACAATGAGTCATCTCCATTGAATCCACGTTCTTCAATACCCAAGTGTTGTCATGCTTTCTCTAGCCAGACATGACTGGGGAGTCAGACAGTGGGAAAACAGTGACCAAGTATGGCTCAGGCAGAAAGCTGGGTTCGGCCTCTTAAGGGTCGGGTGGGCAAAGAGCATGCTCCCACTCTCCAGAGCGTAATCTCCAGGCCCCAGAGCAACAATCTATTGGTTTGATGCAGCTTGGAATTTACTTACATAACCAGACCGATTTAACTCTGCCTTTGCCTGGGCCACATTAGGTCACTGTTGACTCCTCTGCCCCTATGTATGGCACAGAATGAAACATGGAGGGGGATTGCGCACACACACACACACACACACACACATATTGTGTATCACCCTCTTACACACATAATGTAGACAGACCCAGCCGGAGCACAGAGTTGCACATTCATGACACTACGGCAACTCAATTTCTTCTCAGCAGTTGAAATAACAAGCGCTATCTCTATCTCTTGGTGGCTCCAGTGCATCTCGGCACACTCCCACATGCTTTATCTCTTTCTTCCAGCGTAGCAACTGCACACAACTCTCCCTCTCTGGACCAAGTAATTTATGCGCAGGTCCAACATACACATGCCCTCTTAGAAACGCACAGGCTCAGGCCTACACATTGTCCATTTGCGGCAGTCTTCATGCCAGCTCCCTCCCACACACTGTTGCTGTTGTGGGATTGTTATCAACTCCTGGGCCAAATATCAGCTTCAGATGGCAGCGTTTTGTATTCTAAATGAATGTAGACATGAGAAGCACTGCTGATAGTCATTTGATAGCATGTCATTACAGATCTTGGCTTGATATCGTTTGACATATCAAATTGCATGTTTGCTAATTAGAGGGAGCAGCGTTTTCCATGCGGTTAACATGACATTGGTCAAATCAGCTGACATTTTAAAGGCCCTGAATACCAGCTTCCTCCATGTAGAACCTAACCTCGGTCCAATAAATTATCCATGAGTTTAAGCTATTGCTGTTTGTATCACTCTGTGAGGTTTCTCTGGCCTTTTCCTCTGCTTTCTTTGTTTTGTTGCTGAACTTCTAACCCCCGGCTGATAGCTTTCCTTTAACCCACGGCTGTGATGACAGGCTTTCAGAGCACTGATACTGACTCAATACACCAAACAATGTTTGCTTTTAATTATTTACTAAGGTCACATGGATCAGGTTCTGCTCTTACTCTCCCTTACATGCTAACCTAAATGCCACTGGCACATTTCGGCCCAAGACTGCTTTGCAGGTTACAGAGCTTACACAATAAGGGAGATGTCACTTTGTAGCACAACTTTAATACGGAAAGAAAAAATCCTGAGGATGTACTTTGCTTTTCTTTTATGTAGCTTAAAATAAAACAATCTTAAAATAATCAAAAAAAGGAGAGCCAGTGGGAGAACACATGTGGTTCCAGAGGCAGGGGACTTGACCTGGGCATGAGCCAACTCTATTTTAAATATAATAGTACTTCAAATGATGGACACCTGCCAAAGTGGCTGATAGAGAAAATAAACTTAACTACCTCAGCCATTATTTACCAGCATTTGGCTGGTGGCTGGTATTCATTCCCCAGCCTGATTCTTCTTTTTCTTTTTTATTATTTTTTATGTACTACGTTAATTTGAAAAAGAGATAACATGTCTGCTTAGTTTTTTTTATTATTTTAAAATATGCACTGTGCAATATTAATTAATTTTTTCACACTGGTTTTGGTTTTCCATCTGGGTGATTCTGAACAAGTTTATTAACAGGCTAAATAGGATATTTGGGCATGTAACAGCATGATTACAGCTTTATTACCCAAGTAGCATGCTTGGGCAATATAAGCTATGTTGTTTTCTTTTGTTTGTTATTTGATTATTGCTGATCCGACTTAACTAAAGCCTACTGGCCTGCTCATTCAGCGCAGAGGAGCATGGCATTTTCAGGAAGGTTACAGATATTTACTATATGTGCTTTTCCCATAAATAACGTTTTATGAACCATGCTTGGTTGGTGTAAATCATGAATCAAAGGTGTCATTATGATGCATTACTATGTAAATTTATTATTCGAGAACTCTGGTATCAACATGGCATCTATATGTTTTTGTCTTCCTGAGCCAATTTTTATTTATAACACTGGCCTTGGCTTGAGCGTCTCTCTTTTAGCCTTTTCCCTCCTCAGCTTTTCTTTATAACCCCTAAATCTCTGTGCTGCTATTCTCGGGGCTGTTTTGACACTGCAGGGACAGGCTGTGTAAATTATTCACCCTCATCTCGCAATTCATTGTGAGAGGGCAGGCAGGGTGCTACCCCCTGGAAAGCCAATCCCGGTGAAGCCCTCAAATTCAAGCTCAAAACAACCTGGGCTGCATCCAGTCATGTAGGAGCTTTCAGTGTGGGGTTGAGGAGCAGTCATGTAAACCTTGCACTCAAATGTGAAATGTAGCCACTAACTACTCTATGCTTGGCTTGGATTTGGGCCAACATAGGCTAGATGGCTGAAGAAGGGATTGTTGTTCCTCATGGTCTTGGAAATGGCTGAGAAATATTAGCATGTTGTTATTGTGCTGTGTACTTGTTGCACAATATTACAGGCCACTACCTTCCTTTTGCCAATACTGAATACTAATCCAATCCATTATCTTTCTGTTCTATACAGTGTAGACTCAGACAATTATGTATGTCCATGGACAAAATAATTGGGCTAATGGCTCATTTTTGTCCATTAGAGAGATCTAACATCCAGATGAAGTGATTAGGAACACAAAAAAGCAGGGAAGCGGTAATCTCCTAGAAATAAATGGAAGCTATGTTTAAAATATAAAAACTTGAGATCCTGGAAAAAAACAAAACAAATACAATCGCATTCTTGAACATCCTACTTTAAGTGAGAAGGGAAAAGATTTGATTTCTGACATGCTACACATGATTCTTAGTGTCATACATAGTTTTGCATAGTTTCTGTGAAATTCTCTGACTCAGATATTAAGCCTGGTATCAGATCCACCTGCCTCCACCTTTTCACTCTCTTGTAGGAAGTGAAACTCAAAATAGGATTTGAAGACAAACAGCAATCAATCATTCGTTTGCATGGAAGTTCACGTGTTTGCGTGCCCCTCCTAACATATAACACATTTCATAAACAAATGTAGGCCCATTGCCATATTTTAGTGCCACTGAAGTGGTTTGGTTTTAGTGCCCATAGCACTGGAGGGCACCATAAAATAGAGGGCCATAACAGCCACCCTCAAGACTTAAGCTACAAAACTTGCAATTTTCTTTGGCCATTCTAATCTCAGGGCCAAACTGCTGTGGAGTTTAAGAAGGCCTATTATTTCATTCTGATTTGTATTTAGTGCCATCTTGTAATGAAGGGTTGTTATAAAAAAGAATTGGCATATAAATTTCCATTCCATCTTGGTCAGGAAAAAGCCTATTATTATTGTCTTAGCCTATCTGGAGAGGCTCTCTGCAGTCATCTCTGTCTGGAGCACTTAGCCCAAATTAGACCAGCTCTTTAGATGGTGCATGAGGATATAAAAGGAACCAGGTCTTGGCTAGGTTAAGAAGGGAGGCTCCCCTGCAGAGTTCCTCTGCTCTGGTAAGAGCATCTCAAGTTCATCACTGGCTGGCTGATATTGAAGAGGGAAGGAGGCAACCTGGGATCCCACTGAAGGTTGTTAAGATTAGAGTTGTTGTTTGTGTGCGTGCATGTGTGTGTGTGCGTGTGTGCGTCCTTCGTTTGAGTGGTTAACCTGGATTGCCAGTATTCTTTCCCTGTCTAGCTCATTTCCCATGGGCCTTGGCACTGATCTGGTCGCACTAGCGATGGCTCATTCTGCGTGTGTGTGTGTGTCCTTGAGCTTGCGGCTGCAGGCCCTGTAGAGCTGTGCGCAGACATATATCTCCATCAACCCACATGTGCTATAGTGCACTGAGAATCAGAATGATTCAGAGAGAGGGGAGTAGGGGTGTGTGTGTGTGTATGTGTGTGTGTGTGTGCATGCGTGCGTGCGTGCGTGTGTGGGGATGAGTATGTGGTTGGAGAGAGGGAGCTAATGGGGACAGAGCAAAGAAGAAAATATCTTTCCTTTTGTGCAAATTCCTGCAGTTGCTTTGGCTCTGTCCTTGCATCTCTCCTTGACCTCTACATCATCTCCTTTCCTCACTCTATGTAGGCTAGCTCTTTTTAATGACCTCTCCCTTTTTCAGTTTTGCCCAGCAGTCTTAGTTTCCTCTCTAATCTCTTTTCTTCTCTCGGTACCTCCTAGTGCTACTGCCTACTTCATTTAATCATTTTGTACCAAGCAGCCTGTCCTCTTTACTGCACCTAAATGGCTGAATTAACTCCTTGTCTCCCCCTGCCTGTCGCACCTTCTCCTCAGGTGATATCCATGGGCAGTACACAGACCTGCTGAGGCTGTTTGAGTATGGTGGCTTCCCTCCAGAGGCAAACTACCTTTTCCTGGGCGACTACGTGGACAGAGGGAAACAATCCCTGGAGACCATCTGCCTGCTGCTGGCCTACAAGATCAAATACCCAGAGAACTTTTTCCTGCTCAGAGGGAACCATGAGTGTGCTTCCATCAACCGCATCTACGGCTTCTATGACGAGTGTGAGTAGAAATAGACTCGTCCTGAACACCGATAGGCTTTGGAGAATGTACCACTCAAACATTTACAACACACAAACACACCTGAAGCACATATTAAATCAGGTTTTAATAGTGTGTGTCTTTATGTGCTCCACCAGGTAAGCGCAGGTTCAACATTAAGTTGTGGAAGACCTTCACAGACTGTTTCAACTGCCTCCCCATTGCTGCTATTATCGATGAGAAGATCTTCTGCTGCCATGGAGGTGAGGGAACTGCAGAGATAGTTTACTGTTTGCACTCATTTCCTCATTTGTCCAAAACTTAGACTTGGACACTTTTTGATACCCCGGTTCTTAATATAGCAAAGTAATATCCATGGGACCAGCACCATCATTATTCAACCAAAAGTGACCTCTTTATTTCCTATTGCAGGGCTATCGCCTGATTTGCAGTCAATGGAACAGATCCGTAGGATCATGAGGCCAACAGATGTGCCTGATACAGGTACCGTGTGTGTGTCTGTGTGTGTGTGTGTGTGTGTGTGTGTGAGCGTGCACACAGTTCTCGCACTTCTTGCACATACAACTGGATTTCTTCCTGGAATCTTGTCTTTGATGTTAACGTCTTAATATTTTCCTTTGAATGAACAGACTCTCCTTGTATGAAAGACTATTACAGCAGTAGATCCGCTGTGTTACATCAGCAATGAAGTCAGCTACATCTCTTGTGCATTCTTCCCTGTTGCCTGTCTTTGCTCTCCTTTCAACTCTTTTCCCGCTGTATGTGTTGCGTCTCTCCATCTTCCCTCTCCATCTGCCCCCTCCCTGTGCCTGTCTTAGGCCTGCTGTGTGACCTGCTGTGGTCGGACCCAGACAAGGATGTGCAGGGCTGGGGAGAGAACGACCGCGGCGTCTCCTTCACCTTCGGGGCCGACGTGGTCAGCAAGTTCCTCAACCGCCACGACCTGGACCTCATCTGCCGAGCCCACCAGGTAATTAGGGAGGGGAGATTGGATGGCTGGATGTTTTGTGCATGTGAAGTGCAAACACAGGAGACACACAGCAAGGAAACGGCTATTGTGAACTGTGTTTTTTGTTAGGGACTTAAAATGAGTGAGCCAAGGACTTGGATGACAGCTATCACTTCCTCTTTTACAAGTGTGATTTTCATTCTACAATTTTGAGATATTAAACTTAGCAGAGACACGGTGGTTGTGTTATACAGTGTTTCTACCAGGCTGTGGCTCTTTGGCATGAGTAATGATTGCGGTTGATGTGAAGATAATGGACACTTAATAGCCAACCCACATATTAACAGCCCCAGCGGAGCCTAGCCGCACCTCCTTCATCTCCTGTTTCCCCTCTTCTTTTTCCCATGCATCCTTCACTCTGACATAACGCAAACGTTGTGAACTGTCAGCATTTAAATATTCTCGCCAGTGGATAGATTGTCAAGAAAAATTACTTGCTGAAAATAGCTGTCATCTTTCAGCATTGTTTGTCATACCCATTGAGTCATGTTATCCACTTTGAAGTGAAATTAGCTGTGATTTGCTGGTGGAACAATTAGGCGAGCATCTGGCTATAGTCTATTAAAGAACATGCTGTGCATCACTCATAACATTTATAATATGCTATCGGAAACTCAGAGTGCAGAGAAAAAATCTGTATATGCTTATTGATTCCTTGATTCCATATCTGATTATGGTGATGCAGTGTTATTGCTGTTATTTTGGTTCTGAATTGGGTGTTTGGTATTGATCCAGATGTAGGAGGTTTTATAAAACTCAACCTTGATGGCAGGCTGTGTTTTGAAGCTAGCTTCAGGTCTGTTTCTTGGTATCGATTGCTGTAGGTGGTGGAATAATATCTTGTGTCTTCTCACAGGTTGTGGAGGATGGATACGAGTTCTTTGCCAAACGCCAACTGGTCACACTTTTCTCTGCTCCAAACTACTGTGGGGAGTTTGACAACGCAGGCGGCATGATGAGCGTTGATGAATCCCTCATGTGCTCTTTCCAGGTACACGCGCACAGCTATACAAAAACATCTACATGTTTACATGCAACAAACCTTTTGACATTCATGATCATACACACTCACTCCCTCTCACACGTGCACGCCTTATCCTTTTCTCTCTCTGTGTTTGTTTAAAGATCCTAAAGCCCTCAGAGAAGAAGGCCAAGTACCAGTACGGTGGGGTAAACTCTGGTCGGCCCGTCACCCCTCCCCGCACTGCCCAAGCCCCTAAGAAGAGGTGAACACGCAGCCTCGGCTCTCCCCCTCCTCCCTATCCGTCCTCAGTCTGTCCATCGCTGCAACCCCAGTAACTCCCCTGTATAGCGAAGGTACAGGGCTTATCTAATTGCCCCAATCTTTCTCCCCTTTCTTCCCCATTAACCCCCTTTCCCCCCGACTCCACTGACAGCTCTTTTCTTAATATGTATGTGTACATAAATTTGCTGTGACCAATCGATGTATTATTTTTTTGCCTGTTTGTTGGTATTTTTGATATTATTAACAAATATTCTATTTGTGGTTTTACTTGCAATGCCATTTGAGGTTCTCTGAGGATCCACATTGTGTAAGGAAACACCTCCTCTGTCGAGAGGGGAAAAGTGAATGAGTTAGAGGAATTCTTTTTGATTTCTCCACTGAAAACAAAATGGATATTGAACGTTGTTTTGCCTTGATCTCTCCAAAAGCAGTGAGAATCCTCCTGACGCATTTCATTTCAGCTGACTGAGACTTCCGCGGGACGCTGAACTCATAGACTCACACTTAACAGTTCTGACATTGCTAACAGTTCAAACGCATTATAGCATGTGTGTGCGTGCACTTGCAGGTGTGTGTTTGTGCACACGCACGTTTGATATATTTAACCATTGGAAAAGTGCACCTCCCCATGTGAAGGAAAGAATGTGAACAGAGACAGGCTTGAATGGACCACACAGGCTTAATCAGATGCTGCTGGCAGTGTAGACGCACCACCCGAACACAACGCCCTGTGGGCAGCGACTCCTCCACTCCCTTATGCCTCCCCGTGCCTCGACTCCACACCCACGCGACAACATGCCACTTCTCACATAGAGGTGGCTGTGACGCTTTCCTGGGTCTGTTTATTATTCGTTCTCGTCAAGATACTTTCCCCCATAGATTTAGAGTGAAAGACACTGACGGATCTATTAATTGATGTGTTTAGTCCATGCACAGGCCTTTTCCACAATTTGAGCCGGACAGTTATTTATGGTCAATATTTCACCCACGGACCTGGATGGGATAAATGGAATAACTGCTAATGGTATTGTGCTTTGCTAGACTGGACCTTTGTTTATAGAAGCCCATGAGGGTAGGAAATGCCTCACAGCATTGGCTGCAAGTTTGTAACTTGTCTAACCCTTTAAAGTGCAGTGTTAAAATGCAGAAATAATAAAAATTAAAAAAGCAAGCTCCACAAAAAGCTATACAATATCTGCACTATTTAGTGCTACGAACACACAGTCAGCAATCCTTAACAAAATTGAGGAGCACAGAGAAAAGTCAAGTTTGCGCTTTTGAGGATTTTGAAGGGAAATGCCAGCCATCCTCTTTTACATCACCCAATCTGTTCAGGTACAAAATACGAAAGCTGGCAGGAGTCAGGAGTGGGTGAGGGGGCGGGCCAGATGGTTTTGGCATTACTGTGTGATAGTGATGCCACCTGGTGTATAAACATTGCCAGTACAGAAATCCTATTTTTCAAAATTCGGAATGGACTGCCCAGGTTGAGCTTTTAATTACATTGCCGGCGCGAGATGCTGTATCATTACTATCAGGAGGTACTTCAGTTGTCTATTCTACTGACCAACGATTAGCCTGGTTGGCAATTCAGCTTCAGTCCACTGCAGAAGTGATGCAGTAGACTTTTTGTGTGAAACAATTGCCTCTTTTTTTTTTGCTCTTTGTTGTATTCTTTCTGTTGTATTTCTATGTACTCTATTCACATTGTTTACTTTTTATTCACTTAATTTATTTCCTAATAACAAAAAAAATCTGAGGTGTTACCAAAAGCTGTTTTGCAATTTGTACAAGTTGGTTTGAAAGTCTATAAATTCAATAAAATGGATGAAACTAAAAATGTTGTTGCCTCCCTTATTGCACTGATTTGCATAAACGTATGTCTCTGTATACTGTCAAGAAATGCTGCACATTTTAAAGTTACATTTTACACCCACTTTACACTTTTCTATTGGCATGAAGCAGAAAAGTCCCACACAAGGGTGACCTCTGGTAAAATTATTAAGCAATTATACTCATGTAAAATGTTGGGTGAAACGATGCCTGTCACTATACAGAAACAAACTGACAGAAATGACTGAAAACCAGGGGAATTTTATTTATTTTTGTGGCCCCATTTTGACCCAATGAGTCAATTCATACTAGTGGGCTAGTCCCAGCTTCTCAGATGCCTCTTAGCCCAGTCCAAAGCTCTCTGCAGTGGCCCCTTATACAACCAGTAGGTCAGCACCAGGAGGAAGCAGGGCAAGCCCAGGTGGAGGTGAGACAGGATCCAAGCTAAGATGATCCACACCACTACCTTTAGGAGAAGGAGGGTGTAGAAGAGGACTTGTTGTGAGTTGAACCCCTGCCTTGAGTTCTCCTGCCTGATGTTGGCCTAGGAAAGGAACAAGGAGAGAGGCACAATTGGGATACATGAGGTTATGTAGCAAAATAGTAATCTTATAATGAATCTTATAACATCCAATGTCTGTCTGTCTCTCCTCACCTGCACACCCACTGATTGAGCTCTACCAGCAGTCCTCAGGTCCTCGGAAATGTGAGAGACCCGAGGGCCTGGGAGTTTGTTTTTCTCCTTCCTCTGTTCAAAAGCTCTTTGTGGCCGTGAGGCTGTGGCCTCCATAGTGACAGTTAAAGTGAGCCTGCCCGAAGTGATAATGTTGGAATTTGAGCATCTCAACTGACTGTAAATATTCTAACATAGGCTAGTAGAAAATGTAAAGCAGCTTCACAGAAAATGATTGGTACCTAGAAATATATATTCCATCACACACAATCAGCCACCAGGCTTATAAGTAGATGACTGAAACGGTAGTTTAAATACCTTAAATTAGAATAGCTTAAATTTAAATAGCTTGGCGTCATGTTTTCATTCTGCATCACTCACCGCGTGGAGAGTAAACAGCCTGATGGTGCAGATAACAGATACACTGGAGTGCAAAAGTCTCCTAAAGACCGCTGAGGATTTGTTTTGTTTTAAAACGCCATAATGACGTTATTTTGTTCTTGTACAAAGAAATCAAGTTTCAAGTTTATTTTCAATTTACACAAAAAAGCATTGGAATTCTTGATCACGAGCCTCACGTCATTCAGGCAAAAACAAAGGAGACAGCCAGGGTAAAAAGAACGAGGGCACATAAGAAGCAAGATATAGCCTATAAAACAATGTCATCAAAGTGCAATAAAAGCACAGAGACATAAGAATCAAGATAAAAGCATGATGCAAGCGCAATAGTCGCTGTAGTAAAGTGCAGTAGTGCTACACTACTCGCTTAAAAACCGGACAGCCCCAGGGTAAAAAAAACCCCTCTTTATAAGCATATAGATCTTGCCCTTCAAGTGTTTTATTAAGAATAAAAATGTATGTTTGTGCTTAAATTAATTGGTCCGCCTGTTTTGTTGTAGCGGCACCTGTCTTGTGTAATGCATCTTCCCAAGCGAAAGGGGGCGACATCTGTGATTCACGTTAAACTGCTTTGTGGCTGTTATTGACTGGTCACGGTGCGCAGTATCAAATCTCTATATACCATGGATGGGTCTTTCGTACACGTTCATTACATGTGGTATTGTTTGCAGATCTGTGATAAACAACTGCGCCCTGTTTTTAGCACAGCCTACAGGACCTAGCCTGCTGAAGTGCAGGTTGTGTCCCGTCTTCTCCATCACATGCACCGCAAATCATTTATGAAGACTGGCTCAAGCGAATAGATGAACTGTGTTTAATGTTATAAATGATATTTCCGTGGGTCCAGTTTGAATAGAGAATCAAGCGGCTTGTTTGTCCGTCGGGTGGAAAACCGATATAACCCCTGTCCTGCTGCCGCCGGACAGTCTAAAGTTCATACTAGGCTTCTTCAATGCAGGTAGAGTTGATGTAACGTTGTTATTTATTTGTTTGTCTATTCATTGGCAAAACTGGAGTATTTATGACAAAGCATAGTGAGCGTACTGTGGACTGTAGTTGGCTGTTTGTTATTGCTGGCCTCTCTGAGCTGACAGTACTTCCGCATAGGCTGCATTCTCTCTCTCTCTCTCTCTCTCTCTCTCTCTCTCTCTCTCTCTCTCTCTCTCTCTCTCTCTCTCTCTCTCTCTCTCTCTCTCTCTCTCTCTCTCTCTCTCTCTCTCTCTCTCCCCCCTAGTAATAACACTCTTATATTATATCCTATATTTCAAATCTCAAACCCCTAGGCTGAGAGAAAATATAGTGGCCACGTTTCAATGGCACTTTCTCCAACTGTCTGCTGTCTCAACAATGGACTGTGGATATCCTGAAGCACGAGCTGAAGAATGGCAAGGCTGAGGCGCAGATCTTGCATCACATTAATTGTTTTGGTGCTGCTCGTGCTCATCGTAACAGTTGTTTTGAAGTCGTTTGCGCCAGAGGATTCTCCGTTCGGCAGCCCCGTCGGTCTCGAGCTGTTCCCGGACAACAGAGGAGGTGGAAAGAATGACATTAAAGTTCAGAAAGACAACAAAGCTGACAGTAAACCAGACCAGACCAACATGGACGACTCCGCTCAGGCAGAGAAGGATGCAAAACTGGAAGCGACGCTGAGGAAGTTCTCTCCTCCCAACTACAACCTCCACGCCTTCTACTACACGTGGTTTGGAAACCCGCAGTTTGATGGCAAGTACATTCACTGGGACCACCCGCAGCTGCCACACTGGGACCTCAAGGTGGCCCAGGGGTATCCACAGGGGAGACACAGCCCGCCCGATGACATCGGGGCCAACTTCTACCCAGCTTTAGGGGCTTACAGTTCCAGGGATCCGTCCGTTATAGAGGCTCATATGCAGCAGCTGCGCACAGCAGCCATTGGTAAGGCAGGAATTAAACTTGACCGCATTAACCCAAACTTGACCCCAGGGCTGGGCGATGATTCAATATTATCGTTTATTATCGCCTTTCAGTGGAATCGTATCGTGATCATAGGTGACATCGTGATACACAATTCAGTTGTAAATTTATGCTAATAAGGAAATTATACTCCAAAATTGACCAAATGAGGTATGGAATATTTTAAGAAATATTTGAAAATGTTTTGTTTGACTTCACACTTACCATGCAGTTCAATGTGATGGACATCAATTTGATTATCATGTGTTTTACATATGTAAGCCACATTGTGATATATATTTATATCTAAAAAATAATCCTTATGATTATTGTGATATTAATTTCAACAATATCACCCAGCCTTACTTTACCTGCACCTGAGTGTTCTCCCATTCATGTTTGAGGCTTTTAGTTTAACTGTAACTGTATTTATTCTCAGGTGTCATTGCTGTTTCCTGGTACCCTCCTGATATGAAGGATGACAATGGAGAGCCAACAGATGACATTGTGCCTTTGCTGCTGGAGGTGGCACATAAATACCACATAAAGGTCCGTATGATGATGGCAGTGAGTCTAGTCTGATAGCCATTTGTTTCATAATGATCAACTGACAAAATGCTCAAAGTATCCTATCGTTAAAAAAGATTCATGATATTCTGGAAACATGAATGTAAAGCACAAGGTTTTGTCTTGCCACTGAGCAGTCTTTTCATTATCGTAATCAGACATCTCTTTATGTTCCCATTGTTGATGTTTTAAGTACAGGTGGCATTTCACATCGAACCATACAAAGGAAGAGATGAGACGACTATGTTCACTAATGTCAAGTACATCATTGAAAAGTGAGTAATGCAGTGTTTCATCAGTGTTTCATTTTCCTGTGTTGTCGCTCCAATATCAAGACAATCAATATAGTATCTGTGGAACACAAAGGCGCCAATCAGTCTTGAACAATCAACCCTATTGATTCAGATCAAAAGCAGTGATGATGATGCCTCTTTCAGCTTTTTTTTTTTATTCCTGTGACGTTATTAATTCCTTTCTTTGCTTGTTTATGTGATAACTGCTCTCCTCAGATACGGAGAGCACCCTGCCTTCTTCAAGTACAGGACAAACACTGGAAAGCTTCTTCCGTTGTTCTATGTGTACGACTCGTATCTGCTGAACTCGGAGCAGTGGGCCAAACTGCTAAAACACACAGAGAGCAGCAGCATCAGGGACACCCCGTACGATGCCATCTTCATCGCCCTGCTGGTTGAGGAGAAGCACAAGAGGGATATCGTGACTGCTGGTTTTGATGGTCTCTATACTTACTTTGCCACTAATGGGTTTTCCTATGGGTCCACTCATCGCAATTGGGAATCTATTAAAGCTTTCTGCGAGGATAACAACCTGATGTTCATTCCCAGTGTGGGCCCAGGGTATATTGACACAAGTATTCGGCCCTGGAACTTCCAAAACACTCGAAACCGCATCAACGGGAAATACTATGAGACGTCGCTGAGTGCTGCCTTACAGGCTAGGCCTGATTTCATCTCTATAACATCTTTTAATGAATGGCATGAGGGGACTCAGATCGAAATGGCAGTTCCCAAAACAAGCCAGACTGTTTATCTAGACTACTTGCCCAACAAGCCAGCAGTCTATCTGGAGATAACTCGCAAATGGGCTGCAATATTTGGTGGTGAGCGCAGGAGATGGCAAGAGTGAACTGATAAAGGACCCTAGCAAACATTTACAGATGGGTGAAAACATTTTACATGAAATGTGAATAAAGCTGTAGTCGCAGAATGCACAAGAAAGTATGCAAATGATTGTATGGGAAAAGCCAAAGGAATTGCAAAGCCTAACACAAGTGAAGTACCACATTATTTTAATTCTGGCTGTGGTGACGTCTATCTATTTTTTAATACTTGAATGAGCTATTAATTTAATTGATGTCCTACTACTTCTTGTTTACACAGCACGGTGCATTTTTTGGATCATACTATAATAAGCAGGTTTTATCACTCTTATACATAATTGTCAACATCGAACCTAAACTGTGCATGGGCATGATTTGCCTTTATGTAATTTGTGAATCCATTAAGCCACAATAATCAATAAAGTGTATCCTGTATAAGGAAAGAAACAAGAAAACAAAACAATCTTCTTCCACTCAGCCTTCTTTCAAAAGCGGACTACAAACAGTCACAACATACATCTTGATTTCTGAAAGGCATCAGCCAGCCGAGCGTCTTCAGATGAATCATTCAGCCTAAACATCATCGCAGTGATGATGGAAAGCAGGCAGCATTTACACTCAGATTACCCACCTTTTTATTTGTGGAATAGCTCACCTACCCTTTTCTGTCCCGCCACCAAGGCACATGTACCATGTTGTCATGGTGACGTCTGTCTGTCTGTGTATAGACACATTGTTGTAAACACAATAACTCAAGAACACATGATAGAAACTTCATACTTACACCACAGGTTTCCCCTATAGAGCAGATGATCTGATTAGATTTGCGAGCACCTTGTTGCATAAATTTACATATTAATGATTTTCTTGAAACTACTACAAGGTGCAGAGTTCATAATATCTCCCATGTGTTATGTGAAGACAAGTATGTTAATAGAAATATTTGCTAATCAGTGCCTTCATTGTTTAATTAGTGGACTCATTAGCATAACTGGTTATATTTAATATATATGGTGATTTTGGTGGGATATCAAGCAGCTCAAACGCCTCTTGTTATTTGTGGAATAGCTTGCCCACCTCTGGCATAAATCTTTTCCATGAAATTCATAGCAGCCTATACACATAACTGACATCATTTACAAGAAAACACGGTATTTTAAGAGGAGAAATCATAAATTATCTGGAAGTAATTGATTTTTGTTTTATACTGGTGCTTGTGATGCCTTACAGTCATCGCCAGCTGGAGGTCATAGTTCACCCACCTTTTGATTTACGACTACATCACTAAGGCACCACTGTCTAAAAACCTGCCTACTGATGATATATTTGGACAAACCCAGTCGTTAGGCCAAGTGGAGGAAACAAAAAACCTTTGACACCTGCTTTCTCAACACAGAGATGATTCTCCTCATTGTTTTTTCGTTTTTATGTAGATCAGAACCTGCACTTGATGATTAAAGTCTAATGTTAGATCATTAATGCATTAAAGCTGAATCTCAGCATCCCACACACTGACGCTCCACTACAGCCCGCAGCTGCATTGACGGTAAACAGAGCAAGGTAGCGCATGGGCAGCCAGTAGGGAATTATTCCACATCGCATCACATCCCTGAGCATACATGGCGTCCTCACACACCAAACGATGAATTTAGTCTGCAGGGTGAGAGGGTAGCCGCCAATTTTGCAGCCATTATTCTTTGCGTCGGTGTGCAGCAGGGAAGATTAAGCCCACATTGCTACAGTAGGTATCATTTTCGGGATCAGGACGATGGATGTGGGTTCATCCGGATCTATTTCTGCAAATACGGCGGACCGGCGCAAATATTTATTCCATACACATCCTTCATATGTTCTGTACGTTGCAAGGTGTCTTTGAAAGGGGTAAGGACCTCAAGAGGAAATGAGAAGAAAGGTCTATTTTGATTCACGCCTGTCGAGATGGTGAGTGAAATGCATGGTTATTTTCCCCTGCACCCCATGGCAGAGCGGTGGTACCTTCTTTTCAAGGCAAATCCTCGCACGCTAATTAGAAATGATCTCTACAGGGGGAAAATGTTACAATGAATTCACTGACCTGTGTTTTTTCATTTTCTTTGGGCTATTCATTTTTGCATAATAGAGATTTCACTGTACAGTTTTTTCCTTTGGGCATCATGAAGGTTTTTCCCCCCCATCGTTTATTTATTACCATTTTTTTTTCCAAATCGTGGATAACAGTCCTGACTGTGTTTTCATCGCAAAGACATTTTTTCAGCACTGTCCACTTGGCTATTATTTATATTGTGCGCGTTTTTGGTGCGCAAAAGGCTGTTGTTTTAGGGAACACAGTCACTGTGCCTGTGCATCTCCAGTATTCTCATCAACTTCAATGCAGCACCTATCACGCCGAATGACAACCATTTTAAATAGTGCCTTGGCTAGCATCACGTTTTAAAATGACCTTCAGTGCTGAGTGGCTGAAAATTCACTCTCACCTTGGACGGATTGCCCTTTTATAAGCCCTGCCTGCCTGCATGGCCTTCCTGGCAGAATACAGATAAACCACAGTGGAAATGTGAAATTATCTAATTTTATCTTAGCCTAGACACAAACGAGCGGTTTCCAGTCTGGCATTTGCTCCATACCTATTATTAAAACCACGTCAAGCACCACGCATCTCTGTGACTGATGCTACCAAAATCTGTGGTTGCGTTTTTTTCCCCCAGTCATTTCAAACGTAGTCCCGATGCAGACTACTCACCCATGCGGTGCTCTTTCCTTGTCCCAAATACATCACAATGCATTTGACAAAAACCCTGCTTATGTTATTTCAACATCTGAATGAATGCTTGTGCCGCACACGTGTCTCATTCTGGTCTCATTTACTGGTAGATACAATTCGGAGAAAATTATAAGGGAAAGAGAGAGTGAAGAAGAGCAGTGAACCACACTACACCCTCATATGATATGCTCTGACCTCAGCATGATCACCATGGAGACACTATAACTTTACCATATGCTGCATATTTCATAAGTCTGACTTTGATCTCTGCATTACAATGCAGCCTTTCTACATCTAAATTTCGTATTCTGCATCACACCAATTGCATATGAAGGTATATGCATGGGCCGCATCTTCTGTAAAGCAAGGAGCTTATCACTGCTTATCACTGCTGCTAACACAAAGTGTGTTTCAGCAGTGTAAGAGGATTTGCCTACATGAAAATGTATTGATACCGTAAGCCTTTAAAAGGAGTTAGATTCATCTGGCACTGGTTCATGTGGCTTATGAACACAGATCTCTGCACCTCAGTCACAGCTGTTTGCATGGACGGAGAAGATGAAACGGGGCTGTCAGACATAAGGCCAATTGTTCTCTCTAAGTCATGGCATATTGGACAGATGGCGTAAGGAGAATCAGCGGTCGAGATGGTGTTATTGATTTAAGGCTGTTTCGGTGATATATGGAATGACAAACGGCCTCTCAAGGTCTATCTCTCCACTTGGCATCTCGGTCTGCTTGTATGGCCTCTTTATGCAACATGCAGGTGTGTTTGAGCCCAAGAGAGCCAGAGAATCAGGGGGCCATTCTGCTCTCTTCAGCCTTAAGATGGCAGCATTCTCTTACTATATGTGTGTGTCAAAAAATAATAGTAACTGACATCTTACATCCATGCTTAACTGGCAAGTTTGAGATAATTTGTGTGTCTTTATTGTACATGTCAGCTAAAGATTTCCTTATGGAGATATATATTCAAGCGATACACTTTATCAGAGCATTGAATTGTTTTTCTTCACATGTTGATTGCCTGTAACATCTACACACAAGCACCGCATTTGTGTCCTGTGGATTTGGTTGTATGATGGTGGTGGTTTGTCAAATTTTCCTGCTTTCTACCGTAATTGACTCTCTCTCTTTCTCTCTCTCTTCTAATGTAAAGGAGGCATCATTGAGAAGAGCCATATGTTCAAGATCAGACACACTTCATTAGACGATTAAGGATCCTTACTGTTCTGCTTAAGAGCAAAGTGGCATCTCTCATAAGAGCTGTGACCTGCAATGTTTTTCTATGAACGCTGAATCACTGAGAAGAGTGATCCCACTGTCGACCCAATGTAGGACCGGCTCCCTCAGAATCCCACAACCTCTACTCTTGCTTGGATTTCAGCACACAGTCAAATCCACCAGGTCTGTACTGTTATTATTATGTGCACGAGGATGACAGCATATTTTTTCCTTTATTAGTATCGATCCAGTGACAGTGGTGGGTGCCTTTTTCACAGCGGTGTATGAATTCCTCGATTATAACAAGAGCAGAGCACATCATGTTCATAATGCAGAGGATCCACTGCACACAAGCACAAACTATATTTACTCACAGTGCGAAATACGCTCTGACTCCATGATCCGGTGTGATAAAAACCTAATGTGTGAGGCCATGATGTGATTAGGTAATTATTCTGCATGTCATCTCCTGTAGATCTGATCTCACTCATGATTTGATGTACTTTTATTTGATTCTCTTTCATCATTTGCAGGACAGAGTATGCCATCTGCACCTTTCCACAGAATTCTACGACCCCTTCTGCTCGGCACTTTTATACTGGGATGCTTTGTGACTCTGTTTTTGATGTATTTTAAACCATCTACCAGCTGGCTATCAGGTCCTGTAGAGTCAACAGCGTCCACAGACCGGGTCAAGAACCTCTTCTCCACCAAGAGCGATAAAAACCTGACCACTGTGCTGGTCTGGCTCTGGCCCTTCGGACAAACCTATGACCTGAGCGTCTGCAGCTCTCTCTTCAACATCGAGGGCTGCTTCATCACAGCGGACAGGAACCTCTACAACAAGTCCGATGGGGTCGTCATCCACCACAGAGACATCTGCACCGACCTGTCCAACCTGCCCCCGCTTCAGCGCCCGTCCTTCCAGAAGTGGATATGGATGAACTTGGAGTCGCCGTCCCACTCCTCCCAGCTCCCCGGCATCGAGAACATGTTCAATCTGACTCTCAATTACCGTCAGGATGCTGACATTGAAGTGCCTTATGGGTCCATCGTAGCAGCGGAGGGCGAGGAGGACTTTGTTCCGCCCAGCAAAAGCAAGCTGATCTGTTGGATTGTGAGCAACTGGAACCCGGACCACGTGCGGGTGAAATACTACAATGAGCTGTACAAACACATTGAGGTTCACGCGTACGGACAAGCCTTCGGGGAGTACATCTCTGACCAAGACTACTTCCCCACCATCGCCAGCTGTAAGTTCTACCTGGCGTTTGAGAACTCCATTCACAAGGACTACATTACTGAAAAACTGTATAACCCGCTCTCTGTGGGGACAGTGCCGGTGGTTCTTGGCCCAAACAGGCAGAACTACGAGAACTTTGTCCAGGGAGACGCATTCATCCACGTGGACGACTTCACCTCGCCGAAGGAGCTGGCCGACTACCTGCTGCTCTTGGACAAAAACGAGGAATTGTACCTCAGGTACTTTGAGTGGCGGCGGCACTTTAAAGTCAAGAAGGCCTATTTCTGGGCAGAGCACACATGCCTGGCTTGTGATTACCTGCGTAGGCACAAGGAGTACAAGGCGTTCAATAACCTTGACAAATGGTACTGGGGTGGATAGTGCTTTGAAGGGCTATGCAGTGCTTGTTTTGTTGTTGAAGGCAGTGCTTTAAGATTTTTGTCCTTCATTCAACGTGAAGGTTCGTCACTGTCTGTACAGTGCTCCTGAATGATGTTTTTCTATTGGTTCAGTGGCCCAAATGAGACATCCATTTTGTCTTTTTTGTTTTTTTGCAAGCCAGTTTTCCTAAGCCTTACTTTGCCTTTTGCTTATTGTTATTCATTTATGATTTGTATTTATTTTTTATCAACTCCAAATGCACTACATTTTTGTTACGTCATTTCAAATCATGTTTTGCACTTCATCTCTAACATGACCACATTTGCTGCTATTTATTACTTTTTTTTTCTATTATTAGTATGCATGCTTGACTGGATGTATGTACCTGTACAGCAGGTAACATTCATAATGCATCATTTTTTCTTCTAAACATCACACATTTATGTCATTTTTCTGAAGTGGACACACAGTGGACATTAAAACAGTGTTGGTTGAAGAAGAGAATGACATAGTAATTGTTTCAATGAAAATATTTATGTAATATTTATTCAAGTGAGGCATTATATGATAAAAACAATCTCATCTGTGATAGTGATGCAGTCACCTATGCAGTGTTTACTGAACTCAAATGTGAAAGTAGTTCAATTGTGTCATCTACTGTAAAATGTACATATTGTGTATTTTTGGAATTATCAAGTTGTCTTTTTTTCCCATATTTTTTGTAAGTTTGAATTTGCACTGCAAATCCAACTGTTACTTATCTTTACATATGTACAGTAAGACAGACAGGCATCATATTATCTGGTTGTAGAAGGCGCAGGGTAGACACTATTCTAGAAGTCTCCGACTCCAGATGTGACTCTGCTTTGTGAGAGAAACATTACGGTTTTAGTCATGTTGGGCATTATCACATGTAATGTGTTGCAGTTCAGTTGGATTCCATGTGGATGATGAAAGTACAGTGCAGTACCAATGTTCTACAATATGAAACTCCCCCACACCTCATTATGTTGCAGTCTGATTCGATCTATAAAAGTCTCATAGGTTCTATAATGAATACAGCGATGATAAGAGCACAAGTCGAACATACATGATAACAAATCCTTTGATTATAGGAATTTCTGTGTGTACTGTACTCCCATCCCACGATACGATCTTAAATATTTATATTCATATTTTCAATCATTTCAAGCAAATGTTATCATATGGGTGAAATGAGTGTGAACTGAGAAGAAATAAGACAGGCTGAGATCTGCCCACATATTTGAGACCTGTTAAGAAAATGTGTAAGATGTGAAAATTGGCATTAACGATTATTATGAGATTATCCATATTTCAGTCCTTGAATCATCACATTGCAGTGTTGTTTGGGGAGGTACAGGCTGTATGTGAAAGATATATTTATGGGTTTTTGTTTACGTTCTGGATTTATGTTTACAGTTGTGTGGCTTGTCAGCCAACCTACACCACGCTGTAAAAGGACTGTTCATTGTATGCAGATATCACATCACCTTTAATGTTGTTAGAACAGCTTATCCACTGAACAATGCATCTTAACAGCACTCAGCAGCTATTGACACGATGGTTGAGTCTTACAGCAAGTACTGTGCTAAACCATGTCAACATTTTATGCAAGATGAGCCAGTGGCTCCTTGGTCAAAGTACTCAAACATTTTTCAGGTTATTATCATTTTGATATTTCTTCACTGTCAAAGGGACCACTGATGTAAATTAGGATGAATTCAATTATTTTTCTTATGGAATATGGCTATGGTTCCAACAACCATAATGAATCCTGTATATAAGACTTCATCATCTGAAACAAACTAGCCCACTAACATGGATCATTCCTGTGTGTATCATCAGATTGAGGGAACTCCCTGAGCGTTCGCATCTATGGGACAAAAAACAATGTGTTGTATATATTTTTAATGTTAAAATCTCTTTCTAACATGCAAGTGTTGTCAGGCAGTGAATGTGATTTCACTGTACCTTTGTTGAGTAATGTTGGTGCTTCAAAAGGCTGTGAATGAAGGCAATAGAAGAGAGACACTTTAACAGGAGAGCCACTGTCGAAGACAATGGTTTCAGTGTTGTGAGGTGGACGTTTTCCTCAAGTGAGACAATTTTACGCAGAAGAATACAGACAGTTTTTTGGATTAGGCGGTAATCCTGTTGGCATGACCTAATTGCAGAAGTCTTGCTGAAATGCAGCAGAGATATAGCACTTTTATTCATGTGGAAATGTGTGACTCACTGTGCTGGTGGCTGTCTCAGATGGAGCTATTGTGAGTTCATAAACTGTCATCCAAGACCTAGGCTGTCCCAGAGAATAACTATGAAACTGCCAGCTACGGTTTCATATTGTACAGTCCAATCTCATGTATGAAAAACAAAGGTTTCTTGTTCAATGTGGTTGGTGACTTTAAGGAACAAAAGATTTGTTTTCGTGTTGTCGAAACTCTCTCTCTCTCTCTCATCCTCTCTCTCTCTTTCTCTCTCTGTCTTCTTTTTTTTGCACAAAAACAAACATGACGAGCTCTCACTCCTCTGTCCCTCTGTCTGTGAGTGTGTTACAGTAACAGAGATTGAATCAGGATGTCTCTGGATACTGTTTGACCTGGCACTAACATTTGCTAGTGTCCTTAAAAAACACTGTACCGAGTGGATTGAAATCTTCATGTGTGGTTGAACATGAAAATTTCTCAAGCAATGCTCATTTTCTGCCAGTTCACTGAACCAATCGGTGAATCAATCAGTACAAGTTTTTTGCCAAATCATTGTATTTTGCCAAATGTTGTGTTTAACTGTAGATGTCTGATAGTGTCAAAGAAAATAAAGATATGGACAAATGAGCAAATATGATTGAAGCACACAACATTTTTTCATAATGTGAAGAGATGTCTGGTAATTTGGTTCATTTCACATCCTAATTCATTTCTGCCAACACAATAACAATAAAAAACAGATTTCATTTCTCATTAGCTTCAAATTTGGAAACATTTCCAATATTTTATAGGAATCTTAAAGCTTGGGATGTTCAGGTTAGACACAGTGCGTTGGTCCTGACACATTTTAGCTAATGTCACCTATTATAGTGTTCTGACATCTATAGCAGATGTAATTTCCACACTTGTTGCCCACTCTGTTCTACAGTGCCATGCAATGCAGGCAGAGGTATAAATAGGGGTCCAAAAGCCCTGATAAGTGATTGATGAGAGCGAGGAGAGTGTGTGGTGGTTGGTTACGCCTCGATCCTCTAGCTGTTGTTAGTTACACCATATCCTCACTAGCACTCTGGTATTTGCAGACATCGCCTTCACCGCGCAGAGTTGACACGGGTCAGGCCAGTGCCAGAGCGTGTGATAAGTGTGTGTCGCCGGGAACAGCGGTGTAAATAATCCATCAATGTCAGTTGGGGATTAATGTGAAAGTTCAGGCGATGTGCTCAAAACTCGGAGGAGGAGTTCACTGTCCTCAGCAATAGATTTGATATTTGCCTGGTTAAATAATGCAGTGAATGAATTCTGTTGCTTAATTCATTACACAAATATCACTCTAGATTCCTTGGACACATTTATTGACTATGCCTGGTTTTTACCGTATTGTATCTACACATAATTCTCAGAGAACACTAAATGTGAGCAGCAGCACTGTAATGTTCTCAACATAGATTGTGCAAATATTTCATAAAACATCCTCTCTCCATTTAAATTCTGCCCCCTCGACCCTGGCAGACAGTTCATCAGAGAAAGAGCCATCATCCAGATGAAATTCCTACCATACCGGCCGCTGCTGGAGCACGATGGGGGCCGTTGCTTTTGGGATGCATCCGAGAATCTGGAATCTTTTCATAGTGAACTGCAGCTTGTTTATTTGTGCTGCAATATCTGTGTAACGGGAAGTGTTTTAGCACAAGGCACTGGAGAGTGAAGCTATTATTCCTGGGAAAGTATCTGCGCTGTCGTCACAGCTGAGGCTCAAAGCTAGAGAAAAAGGCATTGTTGGAAAAGGCACTCAGGCTCTTCTTTGGGTTGTGAAACTGTTTGAGGCTCACCAAAGATTGTGCTTTCTTCTACCAGGTGGGTTTGCATTTCCATCTCTTCTTTTCAAATGTTGTCTAGGTTTTGCAGGCTGTGAATAATTGATTCTTATAGGAATACATTACTGATTAAGATTAGATTTGGAATATGCTGCTGATGGCAAATCTGCGCTCCCACACACTGCTGTCATCAAAAGGTGATCACCAGCTTTGTCTACACTCGGCTTATCCGAATAGCACGAAATCTGTTAAAGGAGGAGAGTGTGAGGAATTGAAGCGAACATTTTAATGGGGTCTGCATTCCGAGGAGTAGACAACTTTCTCTCCTCTTTAGCAGTGGAGATCATATGTCTGGCTCTCTGACAGGTCTCATCACCCACTCATACCATGACTCACTTGGTGAGCATTGGGGTTGTGGATGGGGGTGGCAGCATTACCCAGGCACTCAGTTCCTCCCTGAAGGGGTGTAAGGTTTTGCGAGATCATAGACTTAGTGATTGTACCTCCTTGTCCCCTGGCAACCCCCTATGTGGCTATCCTGTTCTGTCTGAACGCTCTGCTGAAAGCAAGCTCTCCAGGAGTTTAGAGGCCTGCTCAAAGGGACAGGTCTGTGTGAGTCCTCTCATTAACTACTAGAGCAGCCCCTCGTCTCAACCTAATGGATCCCACTTATCCTGTCATCACCATGCCAACCAGCTGTCAACTCTGGTGCGGCAAGGCTTTTGTGCTTCAGAGGGAAGCGACTGTGTAGCGTTGATCCTTCTCAGTCTACAACGAGTCGCCACCTCAAAGGAGCCACCAAAGTAAATGTATCTGTTCTTCTCTGAGATCATTTGATTAAAGAAAAAAAAACAGCCACTGACACCTTGTTGTAAAGAATGAATGCATTAAGATAAGAGGACACCCGAGTCCAGGTCAGATAAAGGCCTATTTATTGGGGCTAGACGGGCGGCATACGAAATCTGTTGGCAGCTGCCCACTAGTTGACTTCAGGGGATTAAGCAGGCAAAGGAATATGCAAGATCAGCAAGCTTTTTGCTCTGCAGAGCTGGCACAGTCTGGTGCCCATCTAGAAGTTCATAATCTAAGAGACAAAGACCACCAGTGGCCCTGCTATCTATCAGATCCTGTACACGTTAGACTGGAGAGGTTATTGTAAATTCACAAACACACACGCACAAATGCATACACACACATATTAATACTCATAATGTATAATTACAATAATCCCTGCTTTAACATTGCCAGTAGCAACACGCTATGCCTGAATGTTAATATACAAGTTGTTTTTCATGACTTTCATATTGTGCCTTTTTGTTTGCTGGTGAATATAGGTCACCTCCACATTGCCTTATTGTCACATGAGAGACATTCAGTGCAGCACCCACCATTGCAACAAAGATCAGAAGCTTTTGAGAGGCAATGACTATAATTTCCCCATGCAACTGGGTCCGGGTTTATTTCAGGTCTGGCTTTTTGATTTGCAGCTGCTGATCTGGACACCAACAGTGACCGATACAATGCTGCAGTAACTTAATCCAGTGCGGTGGATAACTCTGTGCAATCCAATGGATCCACCTACTTACCGAGAAGTAAATAACACTTCAAGGATAGCATGGTTTCAGATCAAAATTGTTTTCCAAAACTTCTCCTGCACCTAAATTCCTGACCTGATATGGTTATTTTGAGCCAAAAGCCTTACATAACGCGCAGCAATGGGTTCACATGAAAGCAGTTTGCAGTTCAAAAATAACACAGCCTTGCATTATCCCTCAGAGGTTTATAGATGCCACCTCCATACACAGAACAGACCCGAGATCCAACATTATGAGCCAATACAGAGGTGGAGATTAACTTGAAATAATTACATTGTAATTATAAGAGTGTAGTTTCTTCACATGTAAGAGAACTGAACTGGATCCAGAGAAAAAAACAGTGGGGAAATGAGTCTATCTAGCCAGAGTTGCATTCCTTTCAGCCTCATCCCAGTCCCTGACCTTCCTGTGTGTGTGTATGGAGGATTAGGCCTCTGTGGTGGGCTGGTGGTCCTCCCAGGCTATTTTTATAAAGATGTCCGCCTCCTGATCCTTTTGAAAAGCGATACGACCATATGCTCCAAGATTCAAATGTAATTAGTTGGCAGTCAGTCAAACATGATCAAGAACTTGGATTTTTAACCAGGTGGCACATTTGGGTTGTGCTGGTTTGTGCTGTGTGGGCCTGTACTGTCTCAAATATGCATTTTTGACAACTACTACTGTATATTAATTTACTTTGGTTTAGTTGATTGAGCCAAACATTAACAAACAAACAAACAAAAAAACAAAAAAAAAACACTTTTTAATGTAATACTCAAGGCACAGCACCCTAGCGAGATGTCTTCCCATTTGGAGAGCCAGAGCCCATTAAACACAACAACATAAACAGAGAATGTGATTTTTAATCAAGATGGAAGAGTATTATTATCAACAAAATAGTCATACTCAAACTGTCATCTCCACCCCCCACCCCCATATCTAAGAATTTGCCGTGGGTGGATTGAACATCCACAGCTTCCCCCATCTGAAGTGCTGCCAATACACTCTCAATAGCCACTGAGTGGTCCTGGCAATATAGTTCAGTACCTGGCAACCACAAAGCTATTGGCGCCTTCCTCCCATAAACCATCTGCAACTGCTTGCATGGTGCAGGCATGGACCAGTGTCACGACAGCCAAATGGCTATCTATCTACTGTACTGTGGTACCAATGGCCAAACTGGATATTAGTGTGTGAATGATGACAGATGTAACAGTTTTAGGATCAAAAGTATTCTTTTGCTGATGTGGATTTCTGTGAAATTGATGGAAAGCAAAGATTTGGGCTTGGTGTCATAGCATTAATTACATAGTTTCATCTCTCCCACCAGCAGCATTTGAATATCTTCCATTCACACGTTTTTCCTCAATTCAGACTCAGAGTTTATGTAAATATATCAAGATTTTTAAATGGATTAAAAAACATGCTCTTTCTAAAGTGTCAGTGTATGATGCATACATTCCTATACATTCCATAAACATGCATTTTTCATCGCTTTTCTGCATTTCTCTGAAAAAGCAACAATGATTAAATCAATTCACGGGCTTGGTGCTGTGTGCACCACCAGCTCCCTTAAAAGGTGCAGAATGGTGCAGTGGAGCATGTCCATTCTCCCCAGAGATTACTGCTAATAAGAGGGCCAGTATTTATAGATGATCCCCCCCAGTGTATACCCCTAATCCTGCCTTACCCCTTTTCATCCCTGCCCCATCCCTGTGCCTGGACCGCTCTCTGCAGCCCCCAGCTCAGCCTCATCCTCGCCCCAGATCAACTGAGGTAGAGACTTCTTCTTAGACTTCTTTAATAGAACTTTGCTTTTTTTTCACATGCTTTTGAAAGGAGGGGAAAAATTGCTTGGCCTCTTGGTTGATGAGAAGGGGATGAGATTGCTTGGACTCTGATTGCAGGAAAGAAGGCCTATTACAGGACTATTTTTTCCATTTCTCCTATTCTTCTTTATTGTGCAATTTTCCTCCTCCTCCTCCTCCTCTCTTTGACCTGCAGCTAAGAAAAGCGAGCGACGATGTCCACCAGCGAACGTTTCGACTGCCATTACTGCAAAGACTCCCTGCTGGGGAAGAAGTACATAATGAAAGAGGACACGCAGTACTGCACTAAGTGCTATGAGAACCTGTTCGCTAACTGCTGTGAGGGCTGCTCTTTACCAATTGGCTGTAACTGCAAGGTAAGGGAGTGCCAGTGCTGACCTGAGAATAACGGTTTTGACGTCAGCAATGTATGAAAGAAGACACAAGATAAGTGCTAAAATACCTTAAAGTACCAGTTACAGCTTTATGTCTATGATGGCCTAAAGTGCTCATGCCCGAAAACAGGCGAGAAACCTTTTAAACCACCTTTTTTTTAAGGTTAATCTAGACCTTACCACACAGGAACCCATTACCCCCACTGCTGACAAGTGCAGTAAATAATGTCTTCAACATTGACAGGACCTGTCCTATAAGGATCGCCACTGGCATGAGCAGTGCTTCAAGTGTGCCAAGTGCAGCCGCTCTCTGGTGGAAAAGGCCTTTGCTGCCAAGGATGAGCTGCTGCTCTGCACAGAGTGCTACTCCCATGAGCACTCCTCCAAGTGTACCACCTGCAAGAAAACCGTCATGCCAGGTACAGTTGGCACGACGAAGGCGATGATGACAATGATGATGATGATGACAGTAATGATTATGCCCAACTGCTCCAACAGTCAAAATAAACAAAAAATGATACGATATTATGCCGATGATTATCACATGTGCAGAAAAGAAGCTTAACACTTAACACCAGACATGAAATGCAATTTTTCTCTTCCCTATCTTTCGAGGCGGCCTCATGTCAATTCTTTATTCTTTATAGCAATGATTACTTCAGCATTGGCCGACGCTAGATTATGAGGATTGCGTTGTCCTCCCCGTGCAGATAGAGGTGGTCTATTTTGGGCAGGAATGTGTTTCTGTCATAGAGGTACCATATGCTGACTAAGCTGCTCCTCATCCCCTGTGCCAGGTTCCCGCAAAATGGAATACAAGGGGAACAGCTGGCATGAGACCTGCTTCCTGTGCCACCGCTGCCAGCAGCCAATAGGAACCAAGTCCTTCATCCCCAAAGACACCGGCTACTTCTGTGTGCCCTGCTTTGAGAAGCAGTTTGCCTACCAGTGCTGTGCTTGTAAGAAGGTAAGGTTACAGCTAAATGTTTTATACTTATTGACTGCTGCAATAAATCTCCCTGACTCTGTGACATTTTTATGTTACCCACACTGTTGCTGAATAGTAAGAAGATGAATAGCAGGAAGAGTGTCAGCGTGTGCCAGTTTGTGGTTGTGTGTGTGTGTGTGTGTGTGTGTGTGTTGTTTTTTTTTACTCTTGCCTGTGTTTGTGTTGCCTCTAGGCCATTACAACAGGTGGAGTGACCTACCAAGACAAGCCCTGGCACCGCGACTGCTTCCTGTGCATCGGCTGTAAGAAGCAGCTGTCAGGTCAACGCTTCACCTCCAGAGAGAACTACCCCTACTGCCTCGAATGCTTCAGCAACCTGTATGCAAAGAAGTGTGTGGGCTGCACCAAGCCCATCACCAGTGAGTCACAGGCAGCGCTAATGTTTTCATTCATTTTGACTCCCCTCATGCTTGGATCAGCTTGGATTTGAAGCCTCTATTTGCATGTGTGGGAACTGACGGGCCATACGAGGTGAAGATCCTATTAACCTGCCTCTTCTGTGTGTGTGTGTGTGTGTGTGTGTGTCTGTGTGGATCTCTATTTGATGCGTACAGGTCTGGCCGGGGCCAAGTACATCTCTTTTGAGGAGCGCCAGTGGCACAGCGAGTGTTTTACCTGCATCCAGTGCTCCGTGTCTCTGGTGGGACGTGGCTTCCTCACCCAGCGTGACAACATCTTGTGCACCGACTGCGGCCGGGAGAAGTGACCTTTCCACCAGGGGTCACAGCCTCATACCGAAAACAACAGAGCTCAAATTCTAATGATATACAGTAGATACTGAGGATGCATGAATATTTCTTCTTGCTCTTAAAGTAGGCACGTCAGCAGGCAGGCTGACGCATATACAAATTCTGAATGGTGTTGGTCTTGTGAATGACTAACACACACACACACACACACCTACACACACAGAGGCACACACGCACACAGAGAGACACACACACACACACACACACGCACTCACACAACATTATGTATCTATAAATTATGCAAGAAGCCATATGTGCCAGTGTCAATAAATATTCGGTATGAAAGAGAAATCCATGCTGTCAAAACACTTTATGTGGATTTTTACAACATGATTTTTTTTTTTCTCACACACTTTAACTTGTGACAAGGACAAAATGATGTTGAAAACGAATGCTTCCGTCTGGTGCAGAGCTGAATTTCAATCCCTCTTATCTGTAACTATGACATAGATAAAGATGTTTCCACTATATTCATATATGAGAGTACATCAGTTGCACTTTAGATAAGGAATCTGTTCAGAGGATGCATAGAATTTAAATGGTGTATGATTGTATGCTTCACTCTCAGAATATCATTATATGCTATACGGATTGTTTCTGTGATACTTTGCTTCCATAATAAACTATGGGTATCATGCTGAACTGGGTTTGAATAGCACAATATTGGAGGCCTGCTCTTGCTGGTTTTGAAATGTCTTTATTGAAGAAATTTTGCTCCAATGATGCCATCCAGAGGAGAAGTCTATACATGTCGGTTTATATGAATTCCTTAGCAGGGACAGTAGACACGAAGTTCAGTGTAACAAGTACAGGCATAATGGTAGGTTTGAAACGCTGATCTTCTTTCTCACTTCCTTTTTTATGACCATACTGTCCCTTCTCAGTTACCATTTAGACAATCATTACTGTAAAACCTCTGTCCTCTGGCGTGTGTGTCGCTTCTTGACCTCATCACTCCCAGCTGGTTCACATTGTAAACAAAGGGAGGATGACCATATATGGTTTGGTCAACAGATCACTTGTTCTTCTACTTGTACATTATCCACTGACCAAAGCCTCCACTTTGGTCCCTGCAGAATCCAAGAATACAAGTCACCGTGACCTCTGCGGGCACCTCGAAATATCCTCCTTCACCAGGCCCATTGTTTTGATTCTTGTAAAACGGTTTCCTTGGTCAAACTGCTGGATGAATTGTGTAATTGTCCTCGCATGCCAGGATGAGTGGCGCAAAATGCTGACACAGACTTCCTGTCAGGACATAGTCACATGGGGAGGTGAAACTACCTCACACAGACAAACTAGTGGAGTAAAACACTCAAGCAGGAGAAGTGAGCAGCACAGAGGTAGGGACTTCTTTTGAATTAGAACACATTTCAAGGAGATGACATTTTCTTTATGAGCTCTATAGCTTTGCTTTTGGCAGATACCTATTGTAAGGGCTTTTTACAGTGGCAATATTCATGAACTATATCTCTGCTTCTCATTACTGGTGAGCCATTATTTGAATAACATTGGACTTGAGCTCTTTTGCCCTCTTTCACTCTCTAGAATTAAAAGTCAGCATCCATACATATCCGCAATGACTTTGACAGCTTTCACAAAAGCACACGTCTATGAAAAGCAAGTTGCCCCAAAAGAAAAGGACAAATCTAGCATCGAATGCCTTGAGTGCTACGACCGGAATGTATATATAGGGACTAAAGATTCAGTGGTGCAGCACCTCATCCTTCCCAGTAGCACAAATGGAGATGTGAACCCTGGTCAGAGCAAAACCAGGGAAGGTAGGGTGAGAAAACTAGGCTCAAGCAGTCCAGTAACCCAAATGAGGGCAGTCCCAGTGTTCAACCACCTGCTGGTACTGTGGGACCGGTGCGTCAGCGCCCTCAACATGTTCTCCTTAGAGCCCATTCCCACTCTGAAGAAGATCCAGCATGTATCTTTGTTTGAGGTATGCAAATCACCGTTCACGGCCCAGTCCCAGTCAACGTGTGTGGAGATGGTGACTTCCTCCAGCCGGAGGAAAGTGGTGCGGATCCACATGATTGGGGTGGACAGGTGGGAGGTTGTAAAGGAAGTCCCTCTGCCCCAGAACCCGGTGGCCCTGGCAGTAGATGGCGCCTGTCTCTGTGTAGCTACCAGTGACAGATACCTCCTCTATGATAACATGACTGGGAGCAGCGTGGAGCTCTTCCCTCACAATCACAGCAGGCAGCAGGTCATCGTTACCTCGGCGGGAAGAGGGGAATTCCTGTTGAATGGGCCTGGATCCTTGGGTAAGAGCTGTCGCCCTGTTTATGGTACATGTGGTTCTCTGGGACATCCCCTACAGAGCAGGGTTGGGGCCATTCCTGAACTGAACTGACAATGCAAGGAATTGGAATGTCAGGAAACAGAATTTAATTCCATTAAATTCCATTAAATTCCACTTCTAACCCTAAGAGACTTGCTAAACATTATAAATCAAATGTTATGAATCAAATAAAAGACAGTTAAACAAATTAAATACATTCAATAATACAATGTAATACAATGTATTACAATTATACATGTTATGCAGGACCTATTCTCAACTCATTTTCATTTGCTGTTGTTGATATTCAGTAATCTCAGCTATGTGGTAAGAAATAACAAAAAAATGGAATTTCACAGAATCTCATTGAATTAAATTCAAGTTCCTGAAATTCCAATTCAATTCCAATTTCCAGTTCATTCGTTCATGAAGTTACCCCAACCCTCCAACAGACCATTCTTGTAAGGAAATAAAACAGAAAAACTGTAGAGTACAGACATCGCCGAGTCCCTATGCATCATTATCCGCTTCCGTTCCAAAGCAGCATATATGGGAAAACCCTTCACAGCGCTGCCCCATATATCCATCTAGCCAGAGGATATTTGTCTTGCTGATATATCACTCCTCTGTCCTTATCCCGCAGGCATGTTTGTGATGGAGACAGGGATATGCCAGCGCCCTCCCCTGCAGTGGCCTGAGGTGGTGCTGGCAGCGGGAGTGTGTTTCCCTTACGTCCTGACCCTGCAGCCCCAAGCGCTGTCTGTCTACAGCATGTTGGATCAGCAGCTCAAACAGACTGTGAGTCTCAGCGGGGCGAGGGGTCTGCTCTCCACATCAGGTACGCTGGCACCGTCGCTCCATCACCTAATCCTGGCAGATTGTAAACCGCAGGGCCACGTAAACCGCCTGCCAAATGACAGCTTGTTATGAAGAATCTAGCCTTGTGTGTGCCTCGATTTACATTTCAATCCGTCATTCTCGCATCCACTGTTACTACGCACTGAGTGTCTCAAAAAAACAACAAATCTCCCCTCAGATGGCATGTTAGTGTTCACCGAGAGAGACATTTTCAGCCTCTCTCTGGTGCCGTTAGAGGAGCAGATCCAGGCTCTTGTAGGACACGAGAGAGCAGAGGAGGCCCTATCGCTGCTGGACGGAGTTCAAAGCCACCTTCCACTTCACTCCTACAAGGTGAAACACAGCACAAGGAACTGCTCTGGTTTTTCCTCAAGTAATACCATCGAAGACGTTGAAGGACCTCAATATAATATATTCTCATATAAATAAATGAATAGACACACAGCGGGGAGCAAACATGTTCCCACTCTGAAATCTAGGTCTCTAACAAAGTACAAATATACATTTTAATGTTCTTCCTCCCAAGGGTTGCAAAAGTACATTTCTGAGGATAACTAGATGAAACACAAGGATTAATCTCTCATCTTCCTTAACTCCTCCATCTAAGAAAAAAACCCATAATCCACCTATTCGGATGCTGCTATAGTTTCACCAGTTTAGATATGCATACATATCACTGATGTATAGATAATATGCATGTATTGCAAACCCAGCTGGCATCACAGTGTATTAACTTAATATTTCATCACTGTAGAATAGATTGAAGCAGAATGTGGAGGCATGGACTGACTTGCTATAGCAGGTGTATTCCAGTAGGATGAATACAACCAAGGACAACAGATGGTGCCTGAGATTTAGTGTAATCTGTGCGATATCTCAGGTTACAGGTTAGAGGTTAGGCTGAGGATGTTAGAATTAATACCCTGATGACTCATTATTCATTCATTACACTTTGTCCTGTAAAAGCTTTGTTTCGTAGCGTTTGAATATCCCGGATTGTAGCGTATTGCCCTGGAGATTTAAGGACAGCCGTGCAATCTTCTGCCTCCTTAATTTCCACTTCAAATATTCATGCATTAAAAAGAATATGCTCATGCAATGTGTGCCTGGTCTGAGAGAAAATTTTCTCTTGGCAGGAGCTGCATAAGGCCGTCACTTGCCTTGCTGGATTTGTTCAGTTTTACCAGGAGGCTTTTTCAGAGGCCAGGGATCTATTCATGTGAGAGCAAAACCCCCTTGCATATAATTCTCTAAAGTCTGTTCCAAATTCAACATGAGTCACTACAAACTGTGCAGTAGTAATTTGCGAATGCTGTCTCTATTCTGCTTTGTTGCACACTGAAGTGTAACACAGATCGATACTTATCACCCACTTGAACAGAAAAGGTGAGCTGGACCCCAGAGAAATCATCAGCCTCTACCCAGAAATGGAGCCTTGTGTTGGCGAGGCCTTTCAATCCCAGCTTGATCAAGTGAGCAAGGGCAGGGATCTGCGGGTGCTTCGGCAAGAAGACAGAACCACATTTCATCATTACCTGGACTTCCTGGGTGATTTCCTCAGAGAAGTCAAGGGGATGGAGCAAGGCCTGAGGTGCAGTGAGGAGGTGGACTGTGCCCTCCTGAGGCTGTACGCCGAACAGGGAGACACCGACAACCTGCAGCAGCTTGTGGCTTCTCCCAATGCCTGCAGACTGGACTACTGTGTGTCTGTCCTGGAGCAGCATGACAGGTGAAAATAAATTATCATGGGTGATTTATAACCATACTCACTGATAAGGTAACTTATTTGTTGAATGACAAAATTGTTGAAAAAAGAGGCTCCAATTCAATGACTGAGATATTTGTTATCATTTGTATAATTTTCATATATTTTGCTGAATATTTGCTGAACGATGCAGATTTTTTCCATTTTCAGATTTTTTGCATTAGGCTTACTCTATCAGAACCATGGGAAGCAAACCGACGCAATAAAGGTAACATTTCCAAAGACTCCACACATGTATTTACTGATTGTATGTGGAACACATGTTTTAGCTTTGCTATATTCTTGCAGACTTGGGTGAAGATTGCCGATGGCCACCATGCTGACCCCTCTTGTTCAGATGTGTATGAGCACATAGTGCGGACTCTCAGTCAGTGGACAGACAGAGATGCTGTGTGGACGTTTGCAGACTGGGCTCTGCAGAGAAACCAAGAGGTGCCTGTTCATTTTTTAATACTCTCAGCTTAACTGCAGAGGGCAGAGTCGCACAATATAACCATGTGGTATAAACATTCAAACTAAATATCAGAGTTAAATGTAACCTACTGTATTAATTGGATGGTTTCAAATATGAGCCATGTTTTTTGTTATTAATACCATCTTCAAATGAGTAATTACAGTTTTCCTTGATCTTAAAAAGATTGGAGTGCAGATTTTCACCAAGCGTCCCCCAGATGGCCGAGTCACATTTGAGACAGAAGATGTCCTTGCTTTCTTGGAGAAGTACCCACTGGCATTGCTTTTGTATCTTGAGTTCTTAATTCACGACCTGAATAGTGAGGTGGGTACAGCAGCTAATTACTCTAATAAATGGACCTGGAATGCATTGAGAAATGACCACAGATCTCTCTGTGTACCTGAATCTGCCCCCAGGAGGAGAGACATCACAACCTGCTGGCCCTGGCTTATGTTACTCAGACACTGAAAACCTTACAGGAGGAAAAGGAAACAGAATCAGACGCAGGGGAAACCAGAGGGAAACTGCAGCAGCTGCTATGGGACTCAGTGTTCTATGACATCTCCACTGTATATGGTTTGTGAATACCTTATCACAAAGTACATAATTACTAAATAGTCAATGAATTATAAGTCTTGAAAAGAGATAGCATGATCTATCTCTTTTCTATCCTGTAGTGCTGGAACATGCAAAATGTAAAAGAGTAAAAAAAAAAAGGGCCATTCTCAAAAAACTGTAAATGGAGGTAAGCCAATACAATAAAGGCTTTTTAATACTTTTCACTACATTTTGCATGTTCCAGCACTAGAGGCCACAATCTATCTCTTTTCATGATCTAACTCACTGGTTTGCAAAAACACCTTTTTTGACAACAGCAACTTCGGTGCAGCGCGCTTTGTATCTTCTTTTCTATAGAATCATAAGTCTTGTCTTATTCAAATGCTCTTCCTCATCAGAGCGAGTCGAGCCAACAGCCCTCCACGTAGAGAAAGCCATTCTGCTCGGTAGGGCAGGTGAACACTCCCAGGCTCTGCAGATGCTGGTTCACACGGAGAGAGACCCGCGCGCTGCAGAGGCCTTCTGCTGCAGAGCTGCGCAGGGCCAGGACAGACAGCTGAGGCAGACCCTGCTGCTCACCCTGCTCAACATTTACCTCAGCTCCGACCACCTGACCAGCGCCGCCGCCGACCTGCTGAACAACAACCCCCAGGTCTTCGCACCAGAGAGGGTCATCCAGCTCCTGCCTGGCTCCTGGTCCGTTCAGCTGGTCTCCCAGTTCTTAATGGGATCCCTCAGGGAGACTTTCCACCAGAGGCGGATGGGAGGGCTGCAGAGGGGTCTGGCCCAGGCCGAGCTCCTCAGACACAAGGTCACTTGGGTGAGTTTTATGACTTCTTTCCCATTTCTTCCTGTTGAAGAATTTAGTATAAACTGATTAATAAAACAAATAATGAATAATTCAAGGAGAGGTCTGTGTCTTCTTTCCAAAAAGGTTTATTATATACACTGGTGGCAGTGTTCTTTGTTCTCTGAGTTACATGAGAATAACTAGGTTCTTTGTAGTGAGAAACACACACAGGGAGGGGGAAACATGAAAAGGCATTCTGGAGCATTCACCTGTCCTTGTAAACACAGCAGCAGAATATGTGTGAATACATACAGCTGCAAGTTCAACCATATATATACAGTATATATATGTATACAGTTTATGAGTATAGGTGTCTAATGAGTATAGGTGGTGATTATTATGCTTATAATGCACAAGGAGTATAAAGGAATGAAGGAGATAACATGTAGTACATAATGTGGAGAGTGAAACTAAGTTGAAACTGCTAATTAAAACACAGACATAGAAATGTCTCTCACACTTTCCCAGTGTATGGCTCATCATGTGCATCATTGTTCCCAGTTTCTGAACTCCCTTGCCCCTCTCACTGTCTCCCCTTCAGACCCAGGCCTCAAAAACAATGTTCAGAGTGGACAAGGGCCAGGTGTGCCCGGTTTGTCAGAGGGACCTAACAGAGCCGCAGTTTGTCTGTAACCTGCAGGGTGAGCTGATCCACACAAGCTGCTACACAGCATCATAGAGACACTGGACTCATCTATTGTCATCTATTGTCTGTGTATGCATATGTGTGTGTGTGTGTGTGTGTGTGTGCGTGTGTGTCTGAGCACCCTTGAGAATCGCGTTTATATTTGGCCAGATAAGTGTCTGCCTCTCAGTCGATAATTATGCCCGATTAGAGTGTGTCATCTAGGAGCATTCAACAAGGATTCAATTCATGGACCTTGGACTAGACATGTTCCCTAATTAGAAAAAGAAAATACATTGCGCAAATAACTGGTTTCAAAATGCAAAAAAGCAAGCAATGCACTTTTCCGGGCAGCATGTCTGAGCCATTTCCTTGAAAACTATAGACAGCAATAGCTATAAAGTGAGTTGTGGAGGACACTCAGGGGCATATATTCACTGATCAGACAGTGGTATTTTACAGGGAAACCACCTGTGGTCAACCTGATGACCCCAGGGAATTTGACCATCCTCCATCGCTGTATATATGCATCCCTACCATCACGGTTTCCACCAACTGTGTATATTTGTCTGCATAAAGATGGAAATAGAATGTCAATGTCAACAACCGTCGGCACGTGAGAGACTTGTATTCAGCTGCTGCTTGATGTATTAATATACATTTATGACCGAAAAGAAATCACAATTACAGGTTTTAAAAATGAAAAGTAAATACGTTAAGGAAGCGCAACGCTGGGTTCATTTTCTGTTATAAACTAATTTTATAAAAGCAGAAAATGACATGTCTGTGTGTGGAATATGAAATCCGAGGCAATTTTACCAACATCATGCCTATATCATTAGGGAACATCACAGTGTGCTTCCAAATAATAACACACAACCCCAGTCGATCTAGGAAATACAGTATGGAAATCTTGTTGTAAATAAACTTAAACACATATCATTAAGTGACACCACACTCAACATGGATTTGTCTATTTCTGTCGCAATTTAGTCATTAAGGCTAACCATAAATGCAAGTTTTTATTTATACTGATGCATTTTGGGAAAGGAGTTAAGGAGACGCCTTAAGGGGCTGGAACAGAAGCCTGAGTTGTGCATTTGGCCGGCCTGATTGTAAGTGCAAGTGTTTTTGGCCTGGAGTGAGTGAATAATTGTACTGTAGGAATATGGTGAATTATGCGTATTGAAATTACAGGCCTGACCGTCCGTTTCTTACTCTTTTTTTTGTACTACATTTACTGTTTCATAGAGTGGGTGTTGTGTTGTGAAGCCCTTTGAGACTGTGATTATAATTAAAGGCTATACGAATAAACTTGATTTAACTTGAGACTTCTCACCTTGCTTGAGTACATGAATCTGGCCTGAATAAACAGAATAAACCTATAAACTCAGACAAAATCACAGTTGTCAGGTGAAAACCTTGCATCTCCCAAATGTCAGCTTTTCAGGAACCGAGAAACACAGTCTTGGTTTTAGCCATACATTTTTGAGTTTCTCTAATTGGTTTGGAAAACGGTTTTATAAACCCAAGTGTTTTAGAATTTTCTCAACCCACAGACGAGCATGTAATCTTTCAATTGAAGTTAAAGTATGAAAATCACCCAAATTGGAGTTGTGAGGTTTTCACCTGAGGGTGATGAAATGTATTGTCAGTCTTCCCCCAACTGATTCATATCCCCTCTCCTCTTCTCACTCTAATTGCTCTCTCTAAAAAAGACCTTCTATCTTTCTCCTCATCTCTAGTTTTATTCTTTCCCTGGGATTTCTCTCTTACATGATTGCACTATGGGATATTGTCAGGGCATTACGGCTCTGACCCTTTCTGTCCTCTCCCTTGGTTGCTTGTAATTTTGATAATCTAGGAAATTAATCTTAATCTATTGTTGAGCATGAGTTAAACAGATGAAAGGTAAATGTAAATGATATAAGAGCTGTATGGCTTCAAAGAGAGTATCAAATGCTGGAAAGAAAAAAAAAATGCTATCTCCTCCATTCTTACTTTGTGCTGTGAGCTGAGAATGGACCTGTCAGGGTATTTATTGACTGAGTGAGCGGCTGCTGCCCTGTGAGTGGCTGAGCGCTGGGCCGTGCCTGATGACCAGTGACCACTGGGTGGACTCAGCCTGCAGCACGCCGGGCTCATACCACTCCCTTCCTCTCACGGACATCTTCAGGGAACACGAATGTTGTTTTGAACGCTTGCGGGCCGCCTGCTGCCCTCAAGAATGTTTTTCTCATCTTTGATGTTGACCAACAGGCCCGAGGAACCCAAAAGGTAAAAATAAACAGACACAAATACAAACGCCCCTCCATCTGCCCAGATTTCAGCCGTAAAACAGAAATTAGTATTAGTATTAGTATTTAATTTCAATTTTTCCGTTTTTTTTCACACCTGATCCAGAGATCCTACTCAGACTGTACAGGAAGTTGAAATCTGCAATAGAGAATCATAATAATGATCAGCGCCTGTACATCTGAGTGTCACGCTCTTACAGTCTGGTGTGGTTAATGTTGGGTGAGTGAGGAGGCCGGGGCCCTGGACCCTGGACTGAAGCCCTGGATCGCTGAGCGGCTCTGGCCAGATGGCCGTTTCACACGAGGGGAACGGATTGGATGCAAAGATCAACAGTTATGGAGGCAAGTATGGTGGGTATCCAGACATTGGTCTCCCATTATAAATACCCATGCCGCCACAGAGCCAGCGGAAGAAGGAGGCAAAACAAGAACATTTTCTTCTCGTGCTTTTTCTAAATTTAAGAAAAAAAAAGTCCGCTGTCTGGCTTGCAGAATGTTACTGTTTACAATGTGAACGCTGTTTTGTAACGAGCATGAAGAAACTACTTGAGAGACTTGCACAGAGTTTTTTTGTCTCATGTTCTTCACAGAGGATTCATGTTATGACACTTGTTGTTTTCATATCTTCAAGTTTGATATCATGGAAACATTATTTCTAAAGACTGTATACAGCACATCTGCCACAGGATGATTTTATTATTTCTGTAAGTTGTATGCTTCTGAATATACTGAACTGTAACTTACCCATTTCAAAAGGACGAATGAATGTTCTGAGCATGAAAATTGCAAACAGCAGGTAGCTCAATAAATAAAGCCTATGGGAAAATTTTTTATACACAATGCTCTGCTGTGCATCGTAGATATTTATAGAGTCGCAGCCACAAATTACTGTATCATGTCTCTTATGACGCATTTTTCAGTCTGTTAGTGGTTGCCGGGAGACAAGGAGAATCTTAATTTGCAACCCTTTTGGTAGCAATAATGGTAAGGTAGCAGAAAACCTAAACGATTGAACTTTCTTTAATTCCCACTTTCCCTGGCAAAACTAATGCTATAGCTGTAGCAGAACAAGTATGGGAATAAATAGCTGAAGCGGATGATCAAAACATATCTATTTTTTAACTCCTAACGCAACACTGTCATTTTCATGGCTTTCTTTACCTTGTGTTTTGGCAGCATGCCACTGGGAGAAATGTGTAGTGTGGCTCACTGGAGACACAGAGGGCAGAGACAGTGACCACAGACTCCCACCCAGTCCTCCTGCACTGACACATGGGTAATAAAACATATGGTATGGCAAGTCATACCATGTCTAGAGGGATAATATCACAGGCTCAATAAGCTCCACTGTATTCCTCTGTCAATGCATAAGACTATTTTCTTTGACTAGATATTTTGAGGGAGATTTGATATATTTCATTTTGTACCCATTTAGCACTTTTGAATAATAATAATCATTGCTTCAAAAATATTATTTATTTGCCTCCAGATTATCAGTGTAATTAAGAAGTAAATAACATTATTACAAATATTGATGCAGTGCACATTTTAGAACATAACGACTTTTGGCAAAGTGCTTAGGTTACTCTCACTGCTCCCACTATCTTTTCAATGAACTTGCCAGAGCAAATCTCACAGAAATAGCAAAAGCAGCTTCAGATGTACACAGAAACTTCAGTTCTTTCTCTGACCTGCAGTCAACCAGAAATAGATATATTCCTCAATTACTTAAGTGGCATTAGCTTAATGATCTGTGCTGTACAAGGCTAATGACTCCGTTTTGGATAAAGAATGAGAGTTTTTGGAAAGTAAAGACTTCTTGGCACTCTATCTGTTTTTCACAGGCCTCCATGATTACTTTTATCAGATCGAAGGCCTTTCCCTGCTTTTTTCTAATGGGTGAATTTCAGGTGGAGAGAAAAGTACCCTGCCCAAGGGGTCCAGTTGTGGTTGTTCACCTGGTTCCTGAATTTGGAGACATGCGTCTCATTTCCAGGTCCAGCACCTTTCATCTCTGGTTCATTTGGGTTTCTGGGAATAGATCCAAACACTCCTGCTGACTAGTGGAAAGCTGAGAGGAAACTGCCACTCTGTCAGGAATCTTTGCCAATCTTACTTTGGGTCATTGTTCTCCCCATTCACACAAATGGAAAAGAATGACCAGGTAACATGCTCATCAGTTGGTTTCATGAGGCGACACTTTATTGCCAATTTACATTTTTTTAGCATCTCGACAGACCAGCAAATAGCGAATTCAAACTAGATCTTATCGACTTTCCCTCAAAACACTTCAGCGATAAGATGTAAATGCATCTCATATACACATAACCCAGATTTCTACAGTAGTACATCTTAATTCGAGCAACCTGTTGCTGACAATCAAAGATGGGCAGTTAGCGAGCTGCCAGTGACCGATATAGTGCCACAGAAAACGACTTCACAGTCTGTCCCGTGTGAAACTAGCATAATTAAAGCTCTGCCACCAGGAGGGACGTGTGCTGTTCACCACTGGATCCCCGCTAGTTTCTAACCGTTATCTCTGAGACTGCGCCTCATGTGGCGTTTGACATCACTGATTACAGAGCAAACGCCGCCATAAGTTACTGTTACTGTACCCTGAGAAAGTGGGGAACGGAATATCACGTGTAATTAGACATTTAGCGCCAATCCTCCCCACAGATGAACACACCCTTCACCACAATAGAGAGGCCCGGGAGTTAAAAATGTCCCAGCGCCCCCTGATATCAACCGCTGGAGTCAAAGACGCCCTCCCTCTGCTCTCTAGGACCGAACCTGCAGTAACCCACACTGTAAAGGCCCATGGGGGGCAAGAAGTCCAACAGCACTAACCTCCCTCGGCTCCATTCAGTCTTAGTGCTGAAGTTCATGCAGTTTGTGTATATTTTAGTGCAGAAAAAGTCCCTTGAGCTATCATAAAGTTATATATAACAATCAAAGCCCCAATCACATCTGTAGAGTACAGACAAATTAGGGGTATATCGTGTTTTAGCATAGAATTACAATTCTATTTCTACAGATTGAATATCTCTGGAAGTATCATACGAAGGATACTGCCAGTCTTTCATAAAGTCTTTCATGGAGCATAACTACCATGGAGAGCAAAAGAATAGGCCGACTCTCAGCTGATGTGAAGCTGCACGGCAACTCTGCAGTTTGTGGTTTTACGCCCCAACACATACCCATACTTGAGAGTATTTCAGGAGTGTCCGGGCATCAGCATGCATCTAAAAAGATGCAAAGAACAATTACCCAAGAGCAGAAGATGTTCCAGCAGGACAAAAACAAAACCACACAAGGAAAAGCTAATAGTTGTTCTTAAAGTTGACAGGATTTTGAGTCTTTAGCTTTTGTCACATTTAACTTTCGCTCATCTATATTCATTATTGGTCTTTCATATGTTCCAACCTGCTACTAAAGCACTAGTTCTATGAAGTATGATTGATTGTCCGGTGAATGAGGTGTTCATCAAGATTTCAGCACAAGTACAAGCCTTGTGGTTTCAGATACGACAGTAAATCAAAAGGCAGTGATTGCAGTGGTGACATCACAGTGAATCACAGCGTCCTAAATAAAGCTTTCTCACTTTCCATTGTTTTATCACCAAAACCAACTCCAAACTCTGTAACTTATTTTAATGTAGCAACAAAACCATAGCAGTCATGGATGTATGTATGTGTAAACCAGTGTCAGCATGTTCTCCAAACCATAAAATGTGGGTGAAGTACATTCTCTAAGAAATTATGTGTAGGCTCTGTTCCCTTCCTGGGGCAAGAAGTACTTTAAATACTTTCAAATGCTCACTGTCTCTTTTCCCCCTATGCATAATAAAACTTTAATATTATAGCGCCAAATGTTACAAGTTAACTGGTATAAAGACTCTTGCTTCTACATCTGTTATTCAATCATAAATTAATGCATTATTATATGGAATAGCCATATTATGGCATGATTACAATGTAATTACATCTCTTCATTATACTGTTACTAATTTGTTTATAGCGTATAAGCAGATAAACTTGAAGATACTTCAATACCAGTTGGGTGGAGTTTATGTGTCGGGGACTTATACGGATAATTTCAGCTCCACTTTTTTCGAGAAATAAAATACGATTTGACTCAGATCGTGTATGAAAAATAAATATATCATGTTTGGTATGAATGATATGTATAATGCACTGCAGTGATGGTCATTTGAAAGTGCTGCAAAATGTGTTCGTCAAAGTCTGTGTCTCTCTGCACCTCTGTGTGATTGAACAAACCACTTTTTTGTCCCCAGGTGATTATTGACATTTACAGTTTATTGCTGTATTTCATCAGAGCTTAAGTGGTCTTGAGCAGCTCACCTCACCTCCCCTGCTCTGTCTATGAGCTAGAGACCAAGACTGATTTTCACAAGCTGAAGCTTATGCTAAGCTCCGTTGGCAGCTGATCTCACGTTGGGATAGACTTGCTTGCTGACTGACAGACTGGAGAGATTGGGCGGCTTTTCTCTCCCAAAAAAAGCTCCCAGCTTATAATGTCAGGTTTTGGCACATTTCCGACCTTTAATTTGGAGAGGGTGTTTCAGAGAAGTCACGGAACCTTAGAAAGATAATAGTGGGTAAAAGTATAGCTTACAGTGGCTGCATGTGTACAGGCGTGGAATATAATTAGCTTAATTTCAATGAAGCAAACCACTTGTCTGTGAGGTATAGATAGGATCAAACTCTGCAATCAACAGGGAGGCTTCACATTGTGTGTATGAATTGAAAGTAAAGCAATATGGTTTTAAACTAAGATTTCAAACATCAAACAAGTCTCATCCAAGTTTGGAATCTCTTATTTCAGAAAATGTATGCAATTTGCATTGGTTTAACAACAGAGTAATAAGAGAAGGGGATCCTCTGTCATCAGAGATGTAATGTAATACCTCATGCCTGCAATGATCTAGCATCTGAAATCCATCATGAACCGTACAGACCTCGGGTTTGGACAAAATATGAAGAATTATAGCAGCAAAATGCACAATTATCAGGAAAATTCAAACTCTTTAGGCTGTTGCAAATGCTCCACCTTGCTGTGGCCTTGGGCCTACTGTGTCAAACCTCACAGCCCATAGGAAAACTTACTTGTGCTATCAGAACAGACAAAATAAAAATTACTTGTGCTATCAGAGCAGCCAAAATAAAACTAATCAAGTGATATTTATTGGGAGGCACTCGCAGTCTGCCTGGTCTTTGGTCCCTACTGACTGAACACAAATGTTTGATAAATGTGTGTTGAGAGAAATTCAACAAAATGCCTCTTAAATTGTATAATGCATCATTAGTGGAAATAGATACCGCACTTGCGTTTGTTTAGAAAATGAATTTTTATTCATCGCCACAACCAAAGCAATTACAGCTTGCAAATGGTTGGTTTGACTCACTGAAGGAGATGCACACAGCACACACTCTGTTAGCGAAGCCTGTTTCCATCTTGGGAAAACACATTTGATCAAATTTTCTGTCTCTTTATTAGACACCCACTTCAGAAAGCATTTAGATGCTAAAGCAAGAGTTTCCAGACAGAGTTTGAGTCCACCTGTCTGGTGTCAGATGGGATTCAAGCAGTGGCTACAGCCGCAGATTTATTCAACCGCTAGCTGTTGCAATTTGACCAATATGTGACTAGACCTATGTAAACACACTAGAGAAAAAGTGCAGTTTATGTGCACCAATATTAGTACTGTAATTCTCTCTTCCTTTACCGCAGGACCTCAAACTTCCACATTTGGCGATTTTGTTTGAAATACAGCACTGCAAATAGCTGAGAAAAAAACACCAATTGGAAACTCCTTCAAAGTCTTGTATGTGTCCCATTCAGCAGAATTAGCAAATCACCTTGCACCATTTAAACTTGACTATCCAGTTCCAACTTTGTCGGCAGTGAGAATGAAGTATGCTATCACACTTACAGCTTATAGTTGCAAAACATCTGTGCTGTACATTAAAAGCAAAGCCTGTAACCTTCAAAATCATGTTTACAGTAGTTTCATTACCCAGAAAAAAGGAGATTTGGTAGAGGCATTATAGAAGAGATTAACAGAGGCTCTTTGTCGGGAAAGAAGGTCAGAGACCCAAAATAGGCATCAGGCCTGTCCTAGAAAGAACCTCCTGCAAGCTGCCATTGTAGTTAAACCTATACATACTGCAATTGAGGGGGAGAGTCCTGGGAAGTGACGTTATAATTATTATGTGAAGAGGAAGGGAAAGTTTTACATGTGGATCACCCTGGTTAACAGGTCTACAGTCGTGGTCACTTAAGACAGCTGCTGTGTGCTGAAATTACAGAGCGGGATGACTCACTCTCTTTCTCTGTTTAAGACCACTTGGCTTGGTTTGGGATGGGACAAGCCCTTACAGTAAAACAGGCTTTCCACAGAGAATCTGTTGGCTCATCAAAATAACAAACTCTTTGTTCTGCTTTGTAACGCTGGCCCTGGGGACCACCCGCAAACATTTATTATTTCTGTCATTATAGGTTGATCAGCACTAGAGGAAATGTGAACTGTTCATTTCACGCACATAAAAAGACCTGGTATATTTATAAATTTGCATTAAAAAAAGTCATCTAGACCTCCCACATGCAAGAAATCGGGTATTCTGATTTTCATTTGCAAAATTACATTTCCGTAGCTTTAATCTATATAATGTAGCTGACTCTCATACATGATTTATCATAACCCAGACAGGATTCGGCCCATTAGATGCCACAGCCTCAACCTTTCCACAAAAAGCCTTTTTTAACAAGTGCATGTAATGTTAAAAGCCAGGGAATTACAAATATGCACATTTCTGGTACATCATCCTTAACACTGTTACAAGTAAAAGGGAGTCTGAACAGCTCATTTGATATAAATGCAGGTCTAATAGCTGCTTTAAAAATGTGCTCAACCCTGACTTTTCATTGTGAAAAAGGGTTAAATCACCTTTGATTTTACAACATCCTGCAGAACTGCCAACATAGTTGATTTATGGAGTTTCTGTTGAATTTCTCGCTAAATGTCCACCAAATACTGTACAGCTGTATTTAGACAGTGAGCTTTTTACATGGCTTGTGATTTGTTGTGTCTAAATGTCAGGGACAGTCTCAGATGACCTGTGGTCAGACAACTTTAACATGTTGGTGGCTGTTCAAAAGATACACTGGAGGCAAGAAATACGCTGGCATGCTGTGTCAGACAGCCTGCCACAATCAGAAGCCACGTGAGGCGCTCCACAAACTCACAGCAGGAGTGTTTCTGCTTTAAAGATCCACCTTCAGAGCCACTCTTCAAAATATCCTGCAAATATGAAGAGTTTGAGCCACCAAACCCCTAAAGCAAACATAATGAAAAGCCAGCTACCGACATGCAAACCATATGGAATGAATCTTCCATTTGTGTATTTTCATGATTTATTCTGGGATGTTCTTGTGTCTGTGGATTACCAACAGCAAACTGCAAAACATTTGTAGCAAGCCACTTGTCTGAATGATTGTGGTATTATATGTTTAATCTTTGGAGATTGCATGCCAGTTTAAAACTTTTATGTAGGCAAACACATATTCAGAAACACATGTACACTGTAGTACATCTGAGTTCAATCCACAAACCATTTGCATTAGAGCTACTATCACAGTATTGTAATCGTGATCTCACGTTGGGATAGACTTGCATCAGAGTGCATTTGTGTCTTGTTATGGATTTTAGAATTACATATTGGTTTAGCACAGTGTGATTGATTTGTTTTAATTTTCCGCCAAATTCCAACTTTGAAACTATAAAATAGCACTCTTTTCACCGTATTATTTTTACGATGTTGTTACTAGAGAATAGACTGCACAATATTGTATGTGTACATTATATAATGTGGACTTATTCCCATTTAGACACACTTGTTAGGATTGCTGTTTCTGGCTGCAGTTTCCTCCCACACAGCCTCCAACAGCCAACCACCTTTGCCTCCAAACCACACTGGATCAAGCCTCGACCCCAGTATTGTTTAAGACATTATGTTAAACGCCGGCTGGTTTCCTGTCACCATGTTTCTATATGTACCGGAGGAGAGATATGTGAATTGTGTGGGCACTAACTAACATTTTAGTGCTGACATTTATTTTGGGACAGACTTGGCAGGATCCAAATATACAGAAACAACACTTGTCTTGTCTCTCCACAAGTCATTATGGCGCGGTGCTAAGTATCTGCTCTTGGCGAATGAGGTGACATTGTGTTGTATAAACTTCCTTTCTTCTTTGAGGCGGGCGCAGAAAGTGCTGTGTTTTTTCCCTCGCTGTCTAACTGTGTTAAAGTCAAAATGTATTTGTGAATTGACAACCTTTCACAAAGACTTTTCCACACATTGACAGGTTTTTTTTTTTTTGTTTTGTTTTGTTGTGAAATGGCTAACACTGCCTGATGCAGACAGTGAAACCTGCAATTTTCACTTGCTTGATGTCTCGGATTAGTCATTATCCTTAAATACAGGACTCTACCACCAACACTTAAGTGCCGAAAATCCCATTAAGGTGGCTTTATTTAACTTTGATATCCTTAAATGATTCCACAATAAGCATATACCTCTGGCTCCCATTGTGTCATTTAAGCTGTCTTCTGTTTGATTGGGAATTTTTTCAAGTTTGAAGAGACTTGGAACAAGGCAGGAGGATTCAAAGACAACACATATTGAAATATTTTTTTTACAGCATAATGAATGACAAGACTGAATTCTAAGACAATTTGCATTCCTTGTTGGAACAGAACAAGAATGCAAATAAAATACCTATAAATGTTGTTCTGAACTTTTTACCTTTGTAGTACATCACAAGTGCACAAGTGCTGTTTCTGCAGCACCTCATAAAGCGTCTGGCTGAGTATTTTAGGTAAATGAGCTTCTGGCTGCTTGTACTGTGATTTCCTCTACTAAACAAAGATTTAAAAAGTTGCTTCAAACCAGCAGCAGCTGAGTCAGGCCTTTCCAGAAATAAACTTAGGCCAAACTATGGAAAGAGAAAAGTTCAAATTTCACAGTCGAGATAAAGTAACACTTGATTTGGTTGAGCGGTTGACCGACAATGAGCAAGTTTATGTCTTCACAAATTTGGGTGAGGGCAACTTCATCCAGCGCAGAACAGCCTGACAACAACATCACATGTACAAATAAGAATCAGGTGGGCCATGAGCTTAGATTTCCAACTATTTCCAACTTAAATGCACTGTAAAGTTAATCTGTTTACAAGTTAAAACACCATAAAATGAAAGTTTTCTCTTCACTGTGTATTATTGGATTTTGGCTATTTGGTGTTTGGGACCCCAAATTTATTTTTCAACCTTCATGCATTCATTGAAGGCCTGCAGAGCAATCATGCTATTTTTCAGCCACACAGTGCTTCCCATTCATCCATTTACATAAATTCACACCTGGGAGTTGTTGAGTGACAGGCGGGCGTTACTCACTCCCCCCTTCTCCTGTCGTCCTGGGGCCTTCAAACCGGTGACCTCCCAGACTGAAGCCCTCATCTCTAACCTTCAGCCTGCCACCGTTCTTCAGCACCGTTCCACTTCCGGCTCCATTTGGGCCGTGTTTGTTTTTGGGACCCTGTAATTTCCCCACCAATCACTCCAGAGGGCCCCCGTCAAGTCTGCCATTCATAAAGCTTAAAGTAGCTCTTAGTGGTCCATGGAGTTTATTGAAACATTAAATTTGTATCCCAGCCGTGATGGTGTATCTTTAGCTGTTGCTTAACTCACGTGCTCGGTCAGGCCCCCTTACATCAACCGCCAATTATGTTCTCCTCTTGGGTGTGGGTTGAGGCTCGGGCAGCATGGCAGAGAAACCAGAAACATCAGTTCCTGGGCAGTGGAGCGAACAAAAACAGACAAAATGCGCAAAATCTTTTCTTATGACACTGTTATCATCATACAGTACAAGCACAAGCATCACCAACATTGCCGGTAGCGTTGTCCAGCAGTATTCTCTGGAGACTGTGCAGTGGTCCTGAAAGCTTTGGGTTGTTGTTAGATACAGAGGAAGGCCCGAACAAGCAGCTGGACTTCAGGACACCAGCTGAAGACTGCTGCACTAAGGTCATAAGAAAAATCGCCCCGTCATGGCTTCCCACACTTGCTACACCGCAATGTTTTAATTGTTCTGGTCTAACTTTTTCTCAGGAGGACAATCAAAGTTTGCATAGAAATATCCTCTTACAGTACACACACATATACACACACACACACATACACACACAATACAAAATCTGAAATAATAAAATAAGAGGCCATGTGGCTTTGATATGCCCTCAATGACTTTGGGTGTGTCATATTCCTAATTAACAGTTTTCATAATTCTCTAAATTCAGTAAAAGTGTTTTGTGTCATATCAAGTCTATGAAGCATGCGTATTTTACAGTGAGCGGCATCAGACAATATGAGAGCGACGTCATGGGCTTCAATTTGAGGACCGTTAACCTAATTCCTAATGGTTATTACAATGAAGCCTGGCAACCACATCAAGCGGCTGTGGGACCGTAATGAGTTGAGCAGAAGCTGCCATGCTCTTTCACAGTCTTCACTTCTACCAATAAGCACAGGAACATTGAGTCGTTCCCAAATGAACTCAGTGGCGTGTTTAGAAAATAAAAAAATATGTTGCGAGGATATAAACAACATCTAAATTACACTGCTAACTTGAGTCCACCTCATGCCAAGGTACGCTGTCCTTCCAAGACACAAGATGAATGTTACTGCTTCCTGACATGCAGATCCAGATTGTTGTTATTTTTTTTATGGATACAGAGATGAATCATTGTCCTCAGAAATTGAACTAAAAACAGAGAATGTCTTTGCAGTGGTTTTGTGCTGTTTAAAAAACATAAATAAACTGAAATTATCTGAACCTATAAACATGTAAAATCCTGACTCCACCCTCTCTTGCTCTGTCATTTTAGCTAAATCTGACTGAAGCTGGCATGGCCGGGCCTCCTCTTGGGGCACAAATAAAGAGATTTTGAAATAATATAGTATAACTAAAACATATCAAAATAGGTGGCATATGGAGCCCAAGTTGTGGCAGTCATTAGTACACCAGCAAAATGGAAGTTCAGCTTCAAAACACAACGCAAAAAACTGAACACATACAGCAAAACATGACTTTGCTCAGCTGATATAGCGAGACTGAACATGTGGGATCAAGATAAAAAATATGACTGGCATTTATGACATTTGCCTGATGGTGAGCCTCCATCTTTGCTGCTTGAGTTGCACGTGTCCTGCTCACGTGTAATCTGACATTTCTTTATCATCCCAAGATAGTCAACACCTCCTCTGTAAACCCTCGCTCCTGTCTAGGCTACGAGCAGAATTTCAAACGTTTGGAAATGAAAATCGCAAAATTTATTTGACAGGAACAGCAAGCTCAAACAATGCTTGTCAACCATGATTAAGTGCTATAAGCCTTGCAAGGTAGCACTTTGGAAAATTACAGATAATTTGGTCTAATTCTAAAAAATAAAAAGAAAGAAAAGTTCAAACAAGCTCCATGTCGTAGAATCTTTAATTATAGCCCCAGTGAAAGAAGGCTCTCGGTGTCACGTGTTGTATAGGTGCCTTGTGCAGAAACCTGGTAAACCCCACCATCATCCTTTACACAAATATACACACATATTCACATATCAGTCAGCAGCATATTCATCATGAGAACACAGGAAGGAGATGTACCATAAATGGCCCCATGGATGGAATATAGAGTACCCTACACATCGTTTATGGCTACTTGTGTGTTTGATAACATATGATTATTTGGGTGTATGCATTTCCTATGTGGCCGGGCTGAAATTGAGAAATTACAGTTGGGGGATCTCAAAGTAAGCAGGGCAAGGTGGAGGGTGAGGGAGGATAATACTGGAGGATATAGCTGATTGAGGAAATACAACATCATGACAGAAACCAGCTGTAATTGTAGGAATAGGCCCGAAAACCTCTGATGATGTATATGTGCTGAGCGGACCAAAAATAACAAGTGACCACAGGGGCATGGCTCCTTCTCGGCAGCAGCGTCCCACTCTGTGGAGGTACAACAGTAAAACCTGCCCTCTGGTGTCTAAACACCGGTACTGCGTGCGACGGCCGCCACACACTGCCTTGCATTCACAAGGCAGGGACAGAAACAGGCCCAAATGTCTTTTCCAGCAGCTCTTTACATAGCTTTATTAGTTGTTTCGCGGGTGAAACACTTACAAAAATACGCAACTTAAGGGCTATAAACTGTTCGTCCTGAAATAGTGACCGAAAATCAAAGCCTCTCTGTCCTCCATTAGCCGCAAAGACAAGCTGACCAAATAATATCCAGGATACTTTATTATACTTTATTTATCTCAGGATGAAAAGCTAAAAATATGTACAATTCAGATGATGTACTACATCAGGGACAATTGTGATAATAGATAGATAGAATTAATTGCCATGTTGTTATTGAAACCTCAATCTTGTTATTGCTTAAAAAAAACAATCTGGGCAATCTTTCAAAAGACTTCAAACAAGGAACGTGTGGATGGAGGAGTGGATAGATAGATAGATAGACAGACAGACAGACAGACAGATAGATGGATGATAGATAGATAGATAGATAGATAGATAGATAGATATTTTTGATCCTGGAGGGAAATGAAATGCATAGAATAATGCTACACATAATGTACCAAGTGGAGACTTTGCTTGCTTCTAAAAGCTGCACTTGTAAAAAAAAAAAACAGCACTTTTCAGCCATAGCACTCTAGACAACCTTTCCATTTCCCACCATTTCCCCTGTTTACCTTATCATGGCGGGGTGGAAGGTGCCCAGACGGTCAGCAGAGGTAAAGGGCAAGTCTACACCGACAGGCTGAGGGAGATGTAAATTTGGAGATGAGTCTGCTACTGTACATCCTCAATGCCAGCTTTGTGAAGCAATGTAGGTGCCCCTAGAAATCTTTTTTTTTTTAGATTTGTTTTGAGTATATTCACATGTTGGAATATTTATAGAGGGGGTCTTATAAACACTTATAAATATAAACATGTCCTGAACATGTGAAAAATATAAATGTTGCTAAAAAAGCGAAAATATTAAAAGTCCAACTAAATTTAAAAGGTTTCTTTAATTTTATCCCTAGCCAAAACAGCATGTCACTCTTCTCTATTTATTTATTTACTGCTGTTTTTGCTTGAACTTGATGATTCTGTAGTTGAGAAGAAGACTGAAATAAGTGATAATCATGTGTCTGGATATTCAAGACATGGAGGCACCCTGATGTGACATGCCTGCTTTGGGCAGATCTGTCTGCTAATTACAGCCTAGCTCAGAAGGAGGGAGGTACTTGTGCGGTGGGGGCTTTTTTTTTTTAATGATGCGAGGGGCAGATATGGTATAAATACCCACATCATTGTACTCGAAGGCAGCATATCCTCAGTTGTGCTCCTACCCTAAGGATATACAGCAGCGCCAGAAGCTCACTGGTGCTGAAGAGATTTTTTTTTCCTCCTCTTTGGATGCCGGTATGTGTGTGTTTTCTCTTCCTCTCTAAACATCTCCATCTCCGGGGGAGTGTAGGCAACATTTAGGCTCTTCTTAGGCCTTCAGTGGCTCTTGTACCAGAGGGGAAAGCAAGCGGGCTGGGGAAGGGAAGCAGGTTTTGGCTCTGGCTCTGAGTTGAGCAGCATGGGTGATGCTTGGATCCTCCACTGAAGTGCCAGTGGAGGATCCAGGATGCTGAGATCTAGCATTGAAATCTAAACCTGTTACTCTTAACTTAGCTGCTTTTTTGTGCTTTACTTGCATTTACTGTTCATAGAGTTTTCTGTAAAGATGTACAACTTGTAGATTTAGTTGAGAAAGTTTTTAAGTTTAGAAAGAAAATGCAGAACTAGAGAGAAAGCCATTGCTTGAACAACCTTGCTGACACTCCATGCAAAGAGGCTGGTTGTCCTAAATTTCTCCACGTTCCTTTTGCAGATTTGACCTTTGATAATGGACATACGCGTAGCAAGCATCCTCCTCCTCCTGGTGGCCTTGACAGCTGCCCATGGAGAGAGATACGTGGTGAAGAAGATGGTGAAGGCCGCTCCTCAGTACCAGCCCTACTCTGTGAAGAGCCATGGTAAGAAACTGCAGCCTCCTGCTGTCTCTACAAACTGTCTTTGTTCCCTGCAATCTGTTTTTTTCGTGTCAACTCTGCCCTCACAGAAGTTGCCACTACAGGCAAACCTTCTTCACATACATCCACACGCAATATTTCCTCTCTTTGCAAACAACATTTCACCCACTCTCCCTACGATCCTGCCTCTTACCTTTGGATCTCCAGCTAGGGCATGAGCATCTCTGTCCTGGCCAATAGGAAGAGAGTAGACACCCAGACAGAGGCGGGACAGGCGGCCGCACTCTACTCACTCGACTTTGAAACTTGAACTCCAATTTGCTCTGGAACCATCCTGTGCTCTGATTGGCTGTGAGGGTGCAGATGCTTGTCCAATTACATAGTCCATTTAGATTAGGAATTTGCATAACAGCGCTTATTTATAGGGTGTGCAGCTTTGCAGTCCTTTCTTTCTCTGGAAGGATAGGATGAGGTTAGATTACTGCATCTAACTTCAGTCCTTTCTTCCAGTTATTGTAGTTTTACTGAGGCTTTTACTTATTCTTTAACATTTAACCTTTTTCAAATGACTTGGATTTGAGCCTTTTTCATGACATTTAACATGATAGACACTTTAAGAAACTTTTTTTTTTTTTAGAATTTTTCAAATTTCTCTGCGCTGTAACTGCTTTTATTGGTTGTCTGGTACAAAATGTTCACTGTATCATGAGCACTGTTGAGTTGCAATGAGGAGTAGCTCATGTTTTTCATATCAATGTTAGGGTGAATTTAGGTTAATATCTCCCTCTAGTGATATCTAACATTTTGATGGCCATACTGTTGTCATGAGTTTTGAGCTGCACTTTTTAGATTCATTCTTTTCAGTAGCTTTAGAATATATCTCACTTTAGTCATTTAAGCTGAAAAAGTTCACAGCCTGCAAACTTTCTAGGATTCTTTACTTTATTGAAGACAATAGAGAGATTGATATTACTACATGTTGTAGTGTGATGGCTTACATGCAACACAAAATATGCATTATTACTTTTGTGCATATCTAAATAGTGCTATTTTTACTTGAGAAAGTAGCCATAAACTATGTGCCTCGTGCTGGATTATTTTTAGTTTGTTACTGACAATTACAGTCCAGTCACCCAGCAGTGTGGTTTGTTTGGGTGTGCCTGCCTCACACAGAAGTAGAAACATCTGTTTGGCTTTATCCAAACTAGGCTACGGTCGGCCAAGCAGTGATGCCTTTTGCACTCGACAGCATGTGACCACATTAAGGCAGCAAATTAAAAAAGACTCCCTCTCATTTAGACATACGGTTTCACAAACAAGTCCCCTGGAGTTTTCACTCAAACTCTTTGAACTCCACTATATAAAAAACAGCAATTAAATATGATACCAAACTTGTCAGGAAAGACAAATTTCAAAAATTATTTGCAAGTTTTTAAGAGCTCAGGGTTTGAGGAAGGAGTTGATGAAATGACTCAGTGACTGGCAACCCAGAGCACAAGACTTGCCCCACCTCCTCTTCAGCATCAAATATTATTGAATGAATAGATTATCTTGCAACAGATACTATTATTGTGTTTTTGGTGAACATAGTACAGGACATAACAGGGGATATAATAAGACAAATGCTTTTACTCATTCTTTTGATATGTTCTTTTTCAACAACATGCTGCCACACACTCATTCATATTCACACAGACTCAGACCTGAGAATTGCCCAGTTCAACCATGTTCTATTACTGTTTGGCACTTTAATGGAATATAAGTAGAAGCACTTCAGAATAACTTCAATTTATGCTCTATGATAGCATTGTCTTTACCATGTTAATGGTAGTAACATGTTGTTGCAGTGTATGGACCACTGCTTTAATTACAATGTGATAAAATGTAGCAAACTGGTTATTGTACAACAGGGTTGGAAATACAACCTTAATTACATACTTGGTCAAGTGTATGCAATTGCAAATGCGTTACTTTACTATTATAGGTGGCCTGCATTGCATTACATTGCATTATAATGCAATGTTACATTCATAGTAATAATAATACACAACTTGGAGCTTTTAAGAAAATCCACTGTGGTTAGAGTTTCAGTTGTTATTATATAGGATGTTCTTTTGTTTTTTGTTGTTGTTGTTGTTTTTTTGTTTTGAGGTATTGATGAGGATCTCTGTTTTATTCTTCAGTTGTGTCAGTGGCAGGTGAGCCTGGTGCCCCAGGTGAGCCCGGCCCTGAGGGACCCGCTGGCCCTCCTGGCGAACCAGGTGAGGATGCCACTGGTGAGCCTGGACCCCAAGGACCTCCTGGACCCCAGGGACCTTCTGGCCACTCTATTGCAGGCAAGCCTGGATCCCCAGGTGGACCTGGCAAGCCTGGCATCCCTGGTGCCCATGGTCAGAAGGGAGACACTGGAGCCCCCGGCTCTCAGGGACCCAGAGGAATGCCCGGACCTTCTGGAAGCCCCGGACCCGCTGGCCTCTCCGCTACTGGCAAGCCCGGACCTTCAGGTCTGCCCGGAGGAATGGGACCCAGGGGAGAGCCCGGTCTGAAGGGACATCCAGGTGTACCTGGCCTGCCAGGAGCTAAGGGTGATAGAGGGGTGGGAGCAACCGGACCTCAAGGTGAGACAGGACCTGTTGGACCTATGGGCGCAACTGGAGCCCCTGGTCAGTCCGGAGTTGGAAAGCCAGGAAAGGCAGGTATGCCCGGTGAGCCAGGAAAGTCAGGTAGCCCAGGTAGGGATGGTAGCTCTGGTCCCATGGGACCACAGGGACCCAAAGGCCACACTGGTGCCCCTGGTGTAGGTATGCCAGGTAAACCAGGTGAGAACGGAGCCCCAGGTATGCCCGGCCCAGGTGGTCCTAAAGGCCACCAGGGACCTGCTGGAGCCACTGGCGCCCCTGGAGTCCCAGGATATGGCAAGCCAGGTGCTAATGGACAGAAGGGAGACAGGGGAGTTACAGGTGCCACAGGTGCCACAGGTGCAAAGGGTGAGCAAGGTGCAACTGGAGCCACTGGTGCAACTGGTGCAACTGGACCCACTGGTCCATCTGGCCCTCAGGGTCCAGTAGGTTTCCCAGGTGAGGGCGGCCCTTCTGGCCCTAAAGGTGACGCAGGTGCATCCGGAGCTCAGGGACCTAAGGGATACAAGGGAGATCAGGGAGCACAGGGTTTCCCAGGCAAGCAGGGTTATCCAGGCACAGCTGGCCCCACTGGCCCCAGAGGAGCCACTGGAGCTACAGGTAGCAAAGGTGACGGCGGTGCCCCAGGTACCCCAGGTGCCCCAGGTATTCCTGGCCCCGCTGGGCCCAAAGGTCTTCCCGGCCGCGCAGGTGAAAATGGTGCCTCTGGTTCTGATGGCGCTCCAGGTCCCAGAGGACCTGCTGGGCCTTCTGGTCCCTCTGGTGCTCCTGGCCTGAAGGGACACCCAGGTGTTCCTGGTGCTCCTGGACCTGCTGGCTTGGCTGCTAAGGGTTTCCCCGGACCTCAGGGTCCCCCTGGTCAGCCCGGTGACTCCGGTGCCGATGGAGCCGAGGGCCCAGCCGGTCCCCCCGGCCCCCCCGGTCCTCCTGGTGAGGTTATGTTTGAGAAGAGCATGGGAGTTGCTGAGGTTATGGTCAAGTCCCCCATGTCTGCTTTCACCGCCTCTCTGGCCACTCCCTACCCTGCTGCTGGCACCCCCATTAAGTTTGACCAGATCGTGTACAATGCTGAGAATCACTATGACCCTGATAGTGGCATGTTCACTTGCCAGGTGCCCGGAGTTTACTACTTCTCCTACAGCATCCATGTTAATGGAGCTCATGCCCTGGTGGCTCTGTACAAGAATGGCCAGCCTGTTATGTTCACTTATGATGAGTACAACAAGGGCTTCCTGGACCAGATGTCAGGTAGCGCTGTCTTGCTGCTCGATGAGCAGGACACCGTCTACGTCCAGATCCCTGATGAGGAGGCCAATGGCGTCTTTGCTGCCGAGAATGTCCACTGCTCTTTCTCTGGGTTCCTCATTGCTTCAACGTGATACGGTGGGAGTTCCCAAAGGCCAAACAACTAAATTTGCAATCTATTTCTCAAACTAAAGTAAACTCCCTGTTAATTTTTCCTCAGCCAAACACAGACAGGTAGTTCACTCTCTTCTTTGAGGAATAGTAGCATCTCGACTTGAAAAATACAAGAAATGGGTGCTTAGAAGAAGGAAATCTAATTTATGAAAACAGGTTATCAGGGATGGGGGAAGCAATCCACAAAGTTACCAGTGAGCTTTTGTAATGGAGACAGCATGTGAAATTGAGGTGTTATAACTGTGTTGTGTCCTTAATTTTTCTTTTCCACTCTGTTCCTTTTATACTGACTTCAACTGGTGATTCTTTTTTTTTTGTGTTTGTCTGTTTTTTTTTTTTGTACCTTGTTTTTTGGTGACCAATAATCTTATTAAAAGTACACAAATACTTTCTGTGCAACATGTTGTACCTGTTGTCCTTGTATGTGACTTGAACATTGTGAAATAGTAATGGTCAAATTGACCATTATGATGATATAAGACACCAACAATACTGTCATACCAATACAAACTGTTTACCAGCAACATTGTTATATCCCTAAATATGCATTATGTCATGTAACGCATAATGACCAAAATAAAAGATGTCTTAACAAATGTTTTTGTCTCAGTAACAATTTTTCAATGTGATCCCAAAGAATTACCTGAAAGCACACATGAAATAAATGTTAAACCACTACAATGTGACTGAAATGTGAAAGGTCATTTTATTGGATCAGATGCAATTATACTATTACACATTGGAGATTGTATTGGAAATTTCCTAATTTTGTTAAAGCAGAGAAGCCAGTTCACTTTAATGTCATACTTTATTAATTTCCTAGGGAAATTCTACAGAGCAGCTGGTAGGGATTCAGTGTTTTGCTCAAGGACACTTCGGCAGGGTGAATGCTTTCCAGCACAAGAGCTTGAACCTGAGTCCTTCAGATGATAGATGGTCTCCCTACGCTCTATGCCACCCTGCTGCCTATTTTGTATGCAATATGACACAAGCTGGGATTCAAACTCATGTACTAGCATTTGCTGCACAGCACTAGATTAATGATCCATTAATACACCTGGAAATTACCTATACTTTCAATTTTCAAGTGCTGCAAAATACACTAAAATACTGCCAGAAAAAAAAAAAAAACCCCACACAAATCTTTATTTCATGCAAGTACAGATGATAGCATGTTTAACAACGATAGTGCTCACAGTAGGGAACCAGCCATAGCCACATGTATCAAGTATGCTATTCACTCTTGTGTGTATTATGTTACTTTCTTGTTATAGCTTATTCTCATGACTCCCTATATCGGAGATAGGATGGATAAGGATTGTAAAAAGTGAATCCTTCCCCACATGACAGCCATTGGTTGTCTGCTGGTAGCAGCCACAGTTTACAGAAGCTGTTTCCCCCTGCAAGACTGAAGGTGTGTGCTGAAAATAGTTCTGGTGGGATGAGGGACAGGGACGGTGCTTTGGCAGGGCAGAGGCTGTTTGATCCTCCCTGGGAGAGAGGGATGGTGGTTAGGTGAGGGGCCCAGGGAGACAGAACAGAGAGCAAATTGGGCAGAGGAAACCGCCGGGGATTGCCAGCCATAAGCCACAAGCAGCTGAGGGGACTGCCATTCAGAGACGGGCTGTGGTCGGGGCGAGAGGTGGAGCGGAGGCGGGACAGACAGGAAGACAGACGGGGCAGCGGCCACGGTCCACTCCGCAACCCTGTCACCACACTCCCAAATTATCAGCTGGACCTAGAGGAATATTACACTTTGATTTATTTTTGCTTTTCAATATGCGTAGGCTGTCTGGTATTTCATCATTTGCCACTGACCACTATGTATCTGTGTATTCGTCTGTATCTATGTATTTATGTATCCATCTGTCTATTTTTTGAAAGAAAGAAAGAAAGAAAGAAAGAAAGAAAGAAAGAAAGAAAGAAAGAAAGAATGAATGAATGAATGCTAATGAACTGGAATGAAGAAAGTGTTCGACCACACCAAGGAGGAAGTAGGTTGTTAAGGAGTGGTGTGTGGCATGCTGGGATACTATGGGATGCTGGGACACTATGTGAGCAGCGTGTGGGCCGGGGCTCCGGGGCAGAGGTGGGCAGCCGATACCTCAAGATCCTGTCCAAGAAGGACATGCAGTCCGGGGAAGCAGGGACAGAAATATTATGCGTAAAACACACCCTTCTTGTGGTGGCTATGCTGCAGTACACAGGGTTAATCTGGGAGCAAAGGAAACAGACGGTTTAAAATGAACTTGGGTACAGCTGTGGGCGGCTAAAAACACCCTGCAGAAGTTTGCTGCCATCTCTTCTACTCTTAAAAAGATTCTGGTGTTTTCATGAGGTTTTGGATTTCCTAGAAGGATTCCCAACATGTCAATGGTGAGCAAAACTATCAATTAGATCTGTGTCTGCAGTTGTTTGCTATAGATACTGAAATGACGGCAGCTCTTGGCATAGTAAAAATGTTTGTTTTGAACACTATCATTTACAGTGCAAAACCAGGAGCTCTGTGATTGAAGCAAACACAACTAACCCCCAAATTTTATCACGTAATTATGTTGCGGTTGTTTTCCAAGCAGCTCAGTTATTTCCCGAGAAGAGGAATTTGAAGTGCAGCGAGGACATCTCACTTTGTCATGCTGCAAGTTATGCAGGGTGAGGGAGGGAAATATGCTTGCGATAATCACGTATTTTGTAGAATGTGTTGACAGGGGTCTCAAAGGGGTATTTCACTGAAAATTCACCGCACTATTTTGTCCTTACCTTAGGTGTAATTGATCCCACCATGAAGATTAGCACTACAGACTTAATTTGATATTTGGTTGGAGTTTATTTGAATTTCTATGAAACCCTATTCACTCCTTTTAAGCATATAAACCAATTAAATAAGCTGGAGAAATAATATTCAAAACAGTATCCTTTACAAAGGCTTTGCGCCATTTTAATTTTTTTCTAGATCATTTCATAGAATTAACCCAAACATTAAGTGCCTTCCCTGTGACAGTTTGGTAGATAATTTCACATTAACTCAATAACTCTAAAACTGTTTAGTTTTAAGTTTTAGTAAAAAAGCTCAGATACCAAGTATAACTCAAATATAGAGATAATTTTTTTAAAAGATTAAACTTCTCTGCTTCACCATCCTCAAATCAAGATCTGAACGGGTGAGATTGATGGAAACACCAACTCTTCACCTCCAGCTCTTTCAGCCTTTCACCACATGAGGGTGCTGCAAAGCAAACAATCCCCATGAACATTATCCTCGCCACACTGCTCTCCACCACAAAAACCAAGATTAAAATCTCACACCTACTCAAGTTGCAGAAAGCCATCACGGGAGCTTCTGATGTCTTCTACGTCTATGAATAAATGAGCTCAGAGTGCCAATTCACACTTTATTCCTTTATTCTTTCACAGTGCTCGAGGAAAATAGACTGAACACCTCAATACCATTTTGTAGGCAAAGTTACATTCGATCTTGAATAAGGTGACGCCTCGTTATGTACAAAAAAACTATAGTGTTAAAAGATCGCACCCCTAACCATTGTTAGGAGGTCCCATGTGCTTTTTAGTCTAATCGACACACAATTTTCAGTGGTGTTGTAGTCATCACAGCTTGATGCAAAATCTGCTTAAAACATCTCCCAATTTTATTCAATCTTACAAATGGTGAAAAACAAGGAAACTTCATTTACAATGGGTAATCTGTTAAAAACTTCAGTCATTTAGGTACATCTCAGTCATAAAACCAGTAATATCAAAGTCTATACAACGTGCATTACTACAGAGTCTTGAAATGGTGGAATCTAATGGAAAGTGATGAGCACCTATTGTTTTGACAATTAACTAAAACTAGATCATTCAGGAATGGTAGTGTGTCCACAGGAGCATTGAGCTTGAGTTGTAAACAACTGTGCACTGCAAAGACAACATTTAAGACTTGGTTTAGGACTTTCCCTTTAAATATCACAATGTGTCAATCTTGCAGACACAGCTTTAGCTGCTACATCCAATTGCCCAGCACCAAATACTTCAATTAAATATGTCAAATTCACCAACCTGTCAACACAGTCATGGTTTCATGTAGAAAACATTCACACTCGCATTCACACTTACACGCTCACCCACGTCACAAATGCAAACACCAATGAGCAGTGAGGAAGCGGTACGCTCTCCTGTACACCTTCTGTCCATCACTGCCAAGGACATTGCAGTCATTATGGATGAAATGGTTGTAGAATAGTAAACAAACACCAACAAAAAAAATTAACAAAAAAATCCCTGGTTTTAGACAAGTCCTCGCATTCCTTCAGACAGGTTCTCTCCACTCCTTCGTTCCGGTGTCTCGTTCAGCAGGATTACTCGGCGGCGGCCGGGGCCTCCGGACTGGCTGCCGTCTCCGGTTCAGCGGCTGAAGCTTCGGCCGGTTTCTCCTCTGCCGCCTCTCCCTCTGCCTTCACCTCCTCGGCCTTCGGCTCCTCTGCCACGGCCTCCTTGGCTCCCTCCTCGGCGGCCTCGGCTGGCTTGGCCTCCTCGGTGGCGGTGGCGGCGGCCTCCTCCGACTCTGCCTTCTCTTCTTCGGCCGGGGCGGCGGCTCCCTCCTCTGCTGCCTCTTCGGATTCCTTCTTGGTCTTCTTAAAGGAGAAGCCGCTGAGCTTGAAGGAGGGTTTCTTGAAGGAGAATCGCTTTTTCTTCTGTTTGCCGTCCTCGCTGGTGGAGGGAGTGCCTTCCTCTGGCTTGGCAGCAGCCTCTCCGTTTGTGGCGGCGGGCTCCTTCTCTCCGTTGGTCTCGGCAACCTCTACTTTCTCTGCTGGCTCCTTCGGCGCCTCCTCGGCAGGAGTGCTGCCGTTGGCCTGCACATCTGCTTTGTTGGCCTCCTCTGCAGCTGGAGAGGCATCCCCATTGGTCTTGGCATGGCCATTCTCCTGGGAGCAAACACAGAAGAAATGTTACTCCTATGCATGCACATCACCATGCTGATTAAATAAAGGGACTACACTGTGTTGATTGCCCATAATCTCACCACTATGAGGCCAAATAAGGATCTTCCTATGAACATGTGCATGCAAGACTGCCCCCTGCAAAATCTGGGGTGCTGTGATATTTATTCATGATCGTCGAGTACTAGTAACCAATCGGAAAATAGTCCTAAAACTGCAGCAACATCTGTTACTAGGAGAGTGACGACAGATCAGTGGCTTTCAGCAGTAGGCTAGTCGGTTAGACGTCAATACCGCCGGGATCCACCAGGCGGCGTCGCGTGTCGGCTCGGTGGGAAGAACATAGGAATTTTGGGAATTTTTAATGACCCGTTTCGTCAAACAATAAATTTTATTTCCCATCTACAGCGTTTTACACTTTCTGGTTCTGCTGCTCTTTAAAACGTGTTGATGGTCTGAGTTATGAGCGCATGGAGCATGGCCCTTTTCTCGAACCTGGCAACAAAGGCGTGGTATCATTTTTAAAATGGCCATGCCACAGTGAGAGCGGCTACAAACCCTGCCATGCACCCTTTTATCACTGGAAAACATACAGCCACAATGTTTATGGAGCCCGAGACTCAGAGCAACTGTGTGATGGTTACAGTGAATTTGATCCATTCTCTAAGAAACTAAATATTCCATAAAGGATTAGCGCCTGACCTGCTTAATGCTCAAATAGAAGCATATATCAACATGTATCAATTTAATGAAAGCCTTTCAGTAAATGATCCCCACTTGAAATAATGTTTCGTTGCCAAATGTTTAAAATTGCAGATACAAAGTCGCCAGTGATAAAGGATACATGTGGCCACTTTCCCTGAATACCGGTGAGCGTGGGGATGCGCTAAATTGAACATGGAGCACGCCATTGACGCAACACATTGCTAAATTGAGACCAAATTCCACTTGATCAATAAAATCAAACAATCCAAATATAGTAATTTACCTGTCCATTTGTCTTGGCTGCAACAGCTGCACCTTCTGCTGGCTTATCTGCAGCAACTTCTTCCTTTCCAGCGGTTTTGGAGATTTGTGCTCCCATGCTTTTGGTCCAACAAAGGAACCCAACCGATCAAATGAATGAACAAAGACCGCAAGCCTCCTTCCAAAATTCAAGTCAAACGCTGAGACCTCCTTCTCAAACCGAAGCCGAGGAATCAACTCGAGACCAAAATTACCACACGGGACGGATAAGAACTTGCAAAATGTCGCAGGATGCAACTAAAGAAACGCGAATTCTTTCAATTTTTTCTCGAGCAGAATTCGTAAATGGAGAAATTGGCTCCGCCGCAAATGAGATGCGGAGTACAACGCCCAAGTCCACTGATGAATGGGCACTCGGGCTATGACGACACAGCCACCCCGTCTCCACCAATCACAAGTCCGACAAAAATACAGAGGGTGGGGGGTTGTGGAGAGGGGTGCTATGGACAATAGGAGAGAAACAACAACATGGCCAACAACTTGTTTTTATATCCACCCAAAAGTGCAGAAACTTGATTTTATTCCGGCTACAAAACAACTCAGATTTCATTGAGTTTTCAGTTGTCAGAAGGGTTAGTTGTCGCCTTATTTGAAGGAAGGAATACTTCACAAATATTTGTTCATCCCACACTAGAAAAAACAATACATTTCATATATAGTCTGGAGTATGTTTAGATATATGTTTAAAATCTAAACAAAATGGCCCAAAATGTATTTGCACATGTAGATGACACTCATTCAAAAAATATTTTGGACACTGGGAATACATTCTTCCTATGAACTGCTGACAACATGCTATATCTGCAGGTATAACCACAATATATTTTGGCCACTTAAAATTATTTGAAATGAATGTCATCTATATATACAATTAGTCTAGATATTCCCCAGTCATTGTATATTTTGATACATATTTCTAAACATAATCTGAAATGGAATGTATTTTTTTTCCATATGGGGAAAATATCCATCTTTCCATATCCATATCTACTCTGGAATAGCCTGTCAGACTGGCAAACTCTGTCCCTTGTTTTAAGAAATTACTAAAGACCCACTTATTCTGTCAAGCATTTTCTTAATTTGCTGTTGTTTGTCACGCTGTATCTACTCACTGTTTAGCCTATGTGTTTATGTATTTAACTTTTTTGGTTGTCACTGTGTACTCCGTCTTAATAAATCCTGTTGTGTGTCCATATTTGTTTTTTAATGTGAAGCACTTCTGGTCTTGAAAGATGCGTACAAATAAAGTTTACCCTACTTACAAAGCTTAACTTCCAGATTCAGTGAACAAGAAGAAAAACATCACAACTTTTAATGTATGCAAGTACCAAAACAACAGCACGATCAGGACAGCTGACACAGCATTGCCCTGGCAGTCCCATTGTTATATCATCATGGACCCTCCTCACATATGTGCCACCCAGAAAACAAACGTCTCTGTCACTATAAGCCCTTCTGCCCACAACTTCCCTGATCCCGTCTTGCATAACAGCGTCTTGTCTGTTTGTTGCAGCTGGAGCATCCCAGTGACCTACATATAATGAGAGTTTATGGCCTGCTGCTGCCTGCACCGCTCTCAGTCCACCACCAGCCTCAAGTCTCCTCTCTATCTCATCCCTGCATGACCCCGCATCTCCATGGTTACCGGTCCAAAATGGCTTGATAGAGGCCTTTAATGCTGATGACTCCTGGTTATAGAGAAGGTTACAGGGTGAGACTTGAGTTTGAAACTGAAGCAGCACACAAACAGACAACAGTTGTGGATTAGGGTGACTTCTTTCACCCACCCTCCTTTTTCGGTGGGCTAACTAGGCCATGCTCATTGTTGTGATGTTCTGATTACATGCAAAGCTTTAATTATTGCAGCGATCTGCCATGGGTCCATAAACTAGGGGATAAAGAAGCCTTCGGGGCACTGAGTGTTTTCATAAGGCACCAGGCAAGCAGCAAACGTTTGGGTCCCAAACATTCAGCTGTCCAACAGGCACCTCACCTGAAGATATCATCTCAAAATATAAGTGGTGTGTGTGTGTGTGTGTGTGTGTGTGTGTGTGTGTGTGTGTGTGTGTGTGTGTGTGTGTGTGTGTGTAAACGAGAGAGAGATAACTAGATAACTAGCACAACTATTGCAAGCTGCTGCCTCCCTTTGGAGAAGGAGCACAAGTCAGCAGAAAAAGAACATGTTTTGGATGAGTTATACTGGGTTTAGTTTACTGAAGAAACTGACTCTGACATTGTTGCAGCAGTGATCTGACAGTTCTTACACATAGTACAGTGTTACATCAGTGAACACTCACTGCTACATACTGGGCTGGTGCAGAAGTCTGGATTGATATGCATACATTGAAGCGTTGATCTGAAAACAGTTTCCCACTTAAGGCTCAGAGACAGTTTCTACCCACATGCCATCAGACTCTTGAACTCACAATCAGCCACAGTCACATGATCACGGTTTTAGGAGAGTTTTACTCTCTGGCACCAATAAATGTTTTACTATGAACACTCAAACACAAACACTATGACACTTTATGTCACGTCACTGCACTATAGCCATAATTTGCAATACAATAATTATGTCCTTATGCCCTTTTATTTTCCTCTTAACTTCTGTTTTTCCTTTTTTAATTATATTCTGTACTTTCTTTATTATATCTTTGTGAATTATATGTTCCATGCATAAAAGCATTTCATTGCACTGTTTACCCTGTGCATGCTGTGCATATGACAAATAAACACACTTGAACTTGAATTATAGTATGGTTTTCTTATTTTAGTGGCTTTGCATAATATTTTGTGATAAAAATCCCCCTCCTATTCTATTCTATTCTATTCTATTACAGTCTAGTCATGTCCAATGACCCTACCTGCCTGCAAATATCTTCAAACATAGTTGCAGATATTACACTTACTTTAAGTGTGACACTAGAACAAGCTCAAAAGTCATAAAACCAACATCATCTAAGATTCATCTCAATAAAGTTTTCCTCATATTTTGCAAATATAAATAAAGGTTAGCTCAAGTCTAGTGCCACAGAGTTAGACCATTCTCCACTCTTTGTTTCACCAGCCAATGTCTGATCATATGCCACAAAGCCTACAAATGAAATATCTGTTTTCCACGTGGTTCCCTGCTCCTTACAGTAGCTAGTAGTCAATGCATTTTTGGTTTTCTTGTCACCTGACCACTACACAAAGAGCAGCAAAAATTGGGAGTCATAGGGGTTAAAATAATGTTTCATAACTGGGAGAGGTCCTGGGCCGGTCAAATCACTGTAAATCAGTTTAAAGCAACAATGCTATTTTAAGCATGGTGAGGATTGTTTGCCCCAAGTGGGGAACATGTCACATCTGTCCCCATCACTCCCACTCAGTTGATGATATTTTTGTGGTCCGGTCATTAATAGAGAACCAAACCACAGCATTCCAGTTTCATTTGGTTGTCAGACTGCTTAATCCTTAAAAACCTATCAAGAAACTTTCTGGTAGTGGTTTTCATCATACCTTAATAATGACAAACAGACTCATAGTGTGATCATGAGGATGGAGCTTCATAATTGGGACTTCACAAAAAGCTCTAATCCATAAACCAAAGATAGGCATAAAGGAAAGACACAGTCTGATGTTTCTGTCTCTCTGCCTGGGACTGGGTGCAACTGCCTTGTCTATTTTTTTTTATTGTTAATATCATTAATGGAATAAACATCAGAATACACAATGAGATCGAATTACTTGAACAAGAACAGAAAAGATGCCAACCTGATTCTGAACCTTGTCTGTTTTTCAGTCAAAGACCCAAAGACGAGGAGGTGTCCGACTAGACATTGTAATCTCTGATTGGTCGAACGGGATGCCAATCAAATCTTTGGTCCGCATCAGCCCTACGCCATCACATCTGCGTCAAGCCAGCCAGAGATAGCTAGACTAAAACCGAAAGTTAGGCGATGCTGCCTTCAAAATAAAATCGTAAAATGGTCACTGGAAATGGTCGCTGGTATTAACATAAACTACTCAGTGGAATTAGTACATGAATATTTATGGGAGAACATCAATAGCGTGTTAGTTTACTACAGATTATTAATCTTTCTTTATTTCCACTTTTACTTGCAAAAAGTTGGGGGGGAAATAAGGCTTTTATTCTGAAGGTTGTGGCCGGAAGTCACGTTTGTTATTCTGTTTAGCTTGACACTAGTCGCCATCGTCATCATCTGTACGCACGGCGACAGGGGCTTCTGAATCGGCAGGGACGGGTATGCCGCTGTTATTTTCTCAATGCCAAAAAACACTAACAGAGAGTAGAAAAAATATCGACGAATTTCCCCCGATAGTCCTCCTGGAAACCCCGATGGATTAGTCTGATTTATCTGCGGTAAGCACGTTTTTCTCTGTTGAATTTCAATTGGTGCACCCGCCTCGTCCCTTGCGCTGTAGACTGCGAGATGAATTCATCTCGGGAAAGCAGATAAATAACAGTTTGTGGGGCGCAACGTTCAAGCCAGTATTCACTTTAAAATGCTGTGGATGTAGGTTTATCTATTTGAGGGACAACTTGGCCCTTGGCCGGCCGAGTAGCGCTGACTGGAAAAGACTAGTAACGGACTCGTAATTGTGGATGATGTTTTGCAACGCTGTGATTCTGGAGAGGAGGCTCTTGTGTTGCAGCAGCAGGGATGGATGCGCTGCAGAATAGCTTGCCACTGAGGCTATGCACAAACATAAACGCTACGATGGCCTACAAACAGCCTGCTATTGATTTGCTCAAAATAACTGTGAGATGCTTTGGCCCTAATTGCATTGCCGCGCTGTTAATTATCTAATTAAAGCTGTACTAATCGGGTTATCTAATGTGTCTGGAGGTGCAGCCATCCATCTTGTGTGAAAATCACTGTGAATGATATATTATTTGCTGTAGCCGGGCATTAGCCTGAGTTTTATCCATCTTCCACGAGTTAGGCTACTTTATATATAGGGCAGTGTGACGGCTGAGCTGTAGAAACAACATTGGAGTTGTTTGTTGGTTTGCAAATGTACCACTTAGCATCCTGAGGCTCCTGGTGCTCAGTCTGCCCTTGGTATATGAATGACTGCACATTTGGCGTGCGTGATATGTATCAAGTTTGAATGAAAGGGATTGAGTTCATTGCATATTATGTTTCATGAACCGTGTGCATTTCCCCTCAGGCCCTCTAGGCCCATACAGTTAAAGCTACTTATCACAGATATTGGCACATACTTCTGAATTCAGGACGAGGTTACCATGAAATATATGTGCTCAGTGCAATGAAATATTTGGTTCAGTCAGGAGCCAGTTGATTATTGTATACTCTCATCAACATTCTGGTTAAAGCAAACTGTATTCATTTACATACAGAGTTCCCTTCTTTTTGGTTTTTAATCTGAATTGATATTTTTGAAAGATATCAAGCATCAATCAGCAGATATCACACAGGGAGATACTGCCGCAGAACCTGAGCACTTATCCAGCATGTATAGCCCGTGTCTCTGTTTGCACTTTCCATCAACCCAAGCGTTATTTAGTTATACCACAAACCTTCCAACCTCCAGTGCTGCAGGCCCACCACATCATAATTTCCAGTGGATTCTTACTTTGACCATTGCCCTCCACTGGCAGCAGATCTGGAAAGAACCGTTTTTAAAACCCCAGTGCAGAGCGACATGCAGAATCAGTGAGGAGCTGCTCTACTTCCTGGAAAGAGAAAAAGTTAGTTCACGTTGTTCTGAAATGCTTTTGAAAGTGTTTGTCTCCCAGTTACAAGTCTTACAGAATGGACTTACTGATTTACAATGGGCTCAGTGATTTAACAACATGACTCAACATACTCGACTGTGAACACTGTGACACCATAACACAGTTAGGCCTAAACCCACGTTTGCATATGAGGCTCAACGGTGGGTTGTCTAACTACCTCTTTTCATTCAGTAGATGAAGAATGCTTTGAAAGCCCAACACTGCGTTTCATTGTGTAGATAATCTTGTGGCCCAGTGAATGTGTGTCCATTGTCGTGTTGTTGATACACTGAATGAACTCAGTTGTCCAAGACAAGCAAATATTGTAACTATCCAGAGAATGGTACCCATAAGGAAGAGTTTGTGTGTCAGTGCTGTACTGAAACCAGTCAGCATACTTCTGGGCTTCATGCATTTAAATGGCAAACGGCTCAAAACGACCCCTTTCTCGGCCAATTCTTTGATAAATGTATGGCGAGTTGTATCTTGGAGTTGAATAAGCTCATTGCGAGTGCAGCTTCAGTGGGAGGGGAGTGGGAGGCTTGACCTTGGTTTGTGCCGTGTCAGTGAACCGAGTGCAAAGGGACCCCACACTTCAATTTATAAAGGGCCGCGTTGTTGAAGGCTGCGTTGAATTGCAAAGCGATTATATTCAGGAGAGATTTGAAGTTCATCAGGGTTAAATAGTGAAGGCATTCCTAGATGTCGTGGCAAATTGAGCACAGTTCCTAAATCACATTTCAAGGGCTCAAAGCCACTTTTTTACGTTTTTGTTTTTTACATAAAGCTTACTAACACATAACAGAGAAATGGAGAACAGGTCAGTGTGTTACTTATGAAATAGCGCCTTTTTTATTGTTGTAGCACTGTCATAAACATTGCAATTTATTAACTCAAGCGCTCTAGATTCTCCAGCACATTCAGCTTTTTATTTGTGTATCAGATGTACAGAAGCACAGGACACATATCTGTTTTACAGGCTCGACTGACTGACTGCTATTTAATCCATCAGTTACAATGCGTGACCCTGACATGTTTGTCCATTTAATTTAGTATATTGATCTCCTGACTATACTACAGAGGGGAGAGAATATCTCATCATGGCTCCCAGCACTGTGTGTCATTATGGATGATTGAGGCATGTGCCCTCACAGCATCAAAATAAAGCCCTTCATTTCGTGAAATTAATTTGCAGTTGAGCCCAGGCCTTGTGACTGATGTAGTGCTAAACCTGTCCAATTACTTTATGTTCAAGTAGTATTGGCACCATGGCTCCGTCCCTCTCATTCTTCACTTCCTGATGTGAAGGAATCTTGCAGCAGCGTTGACAAATACTGTTCAACAGAACTGGCCAGACGTCAGAGTAAGAATTCAGACATCTGAGCTGATCAGCAGTTTTAATATGACATTTATGTCTACCTCTTGATAACGAAGCTTGTCTGCCTGCCTGTGTTTATAAGTCAAGTCCTCCCACTCTCTCTCTGTCTCTCTCTCCCTCTCTCTCTGCCTTGTGCTATTAACTGTTACAACACATTACGTAGCTACAACCGTGTCCCCATTGGACCTTCTTTATCACGCCAGCACGGTCCTCTCGGAGGCAAGCTGCTCATTTGGGTCTGAAAATAGCGTGATGAGTGTTTTTGCAGGCCGAGGTGGTCATGCGATACCCAGGCTGTGCCACGGAGGGGAAGAGCCCCGCAGCTCTGATGCCATCATGTTTTTTTGGGGGGGGGGGAATGTTGTGCCTCGGGTCGGGCACCGAGCAGGCCGACATGTCTGTCTCTGTCTGTCTGTGTGTCTGTCATGAGGGGAAGCAGGGAGAAAACCCACCTAAGGTCATGAAGTTGTAGGTTTTTGTCTTTATGTTTTGAGATGGTCCTTAGTTTTGGTTCATGTGTGTAACTGAATAACAGAATAGCTTGTCGAGTGATTCTAAAAGCGATGTACACTACCAGTCAAAAGTTTGAACACACCTGATTGAATGTACTATATTTTTCTTTATCTTAAAGCCATTTTGATCTAAAGGCTTATGCTTAGATGCTTGAAATTTGTTTCTTAGACAAATATAAATAGTGAAGTTGATGCCTATGTATGAATTTCTTTCCAAAGCCTTCGCCTTTCCATCAAGCCAAAGGGCTTATAAGATAATACTTTTTTGGTGCATAATTCCATTTGTGTTATTTCAGTTTTGATGTCTTTACTATTATTCTGAAATGTGAAAAATAAATTAAAATGTGTGTGTCCAAACTTTTGACTGGTAGTGTATGTAGTGTTGAACGCTGGAGAAACTCCCTCTCATTGCATTGTTGTGAATGGCTGATGGATTTGCTTGTTGCTGTTGAATGCCGTAGAGCAAAATTTAGCAAAATTTGTAATGTGTATGTTGATGTCCGAAAATGGCTGATTTCTGCGGTGCTCATTCAACAACTTCAGTCACAATACCAAGTACGCACAGACACAATTCATATGCAAATGTTTATTAAGCCAACACAACAATACCACAAAGGCTACCTATAAACAATACTAGATGCCCTAGATTCTGTGCAGCAAAACGGCTTCAGATATTTCAAAGCTGTGGTAGTCCCTGGCCTTTTTGCTTTAGAGCAGAAAGATTTTCATAATCCCCACAGGCAGCATGATGATGTGAGATCTCCTCTCATTTACTCTGCTCCCTCTAGGAATGGATGCAGCGCAATTTCCAGAGCGACAGTTAAAGGGGAAATCCACCATAAAACAGAATCCACCTATGTTGTTCCTGTCATCATGATGATCAGTTTGGTTCTCTCAGACAAAACTAAAATGCTAATATGTGGCCAACACTATGAGCAAGAGGCTGACTTTGTGGACTCATATATTATTTTTTTAACTCTTGCATGCAAATGGGCTTTTACACTGATGCCACCAGTTTCGAACCCAGAAAATGTTCCCATAAAAATCACCCTGGATACTGTTACAGTGTTAAGTCGGTCTGCTGTGCATTGTCAACAGCTCCAGAGAGTGTCGCTTGATGATATAATCGTCAAGAGTCTTGGCTCTATTATTTCTACTGCAGCTTCGGGAGAGACTTGTGCACATACACTTCATTCTGAACATGTGTTGAAGATGGGAAGAAGATGGGAGATGTAAATATAAATGACAAGGAAGATTATTTGCTGTCTTTAGGATTACCAGAGAAGCTGCAGTCTTTTATCTCATATGTGGTCTAAGCGCTGGGCTAGGCTTATACTGTTAGGCTACCGCTGGGCTCATTTCTTCTTCTGGGTATTTTATGGGGTTTTATTGGCAGTAATGAATCAAAATAATCTCCTTCTCTCTGCAGTGGCTCCGCTGTTCTGTTAGTTAAGCAATGCGGAGCAAATAAAGATCTGGAATCACTGAAAGTACAGTGTACAGTAGGTGAGCTGTTGATTTGATAGGTCTGTATTTTAAACTATAGATATCCACAAGCCCCCCTGCTATTTGTGGGAAGCAGCTGACTTGCTAGTGATCACTCCTTGTCATCTATACATCACTGTGTTAATAGTTTTTTTATCATGTGCCAGTCTGTTGACAGCGGAGACAGCCAAATACATACAAGTCAACATAGGTAAGATCATGACAGGCTAACAAAAACGCAAAGCAGATGTTTTGTAGATTTGGTTAATCATCAATCTAAATATATTGTCATGGCGATAAGTGTGTTTTTTTGTTTCATTTTCACTCCACAAATGAAGCCATTAGAAAACATTATGGACTTTTCTGTTTAATTCGGTGTTGTTCTCAGCCGTAACTGACAATAGCAAATGGACACGAACAAATGACTTGTGTCGGCCGGAGCATTTCTGTGCTCTCTGAAAAGATCATTTCATCCTCTGTTTCTGTGGGATATTATGTGCCTTTCAAGTGTGGAAAATACCGATGCAAGCGTTTAATCTTCATACTATATAAGTTGCTTGTACCCTGTTGCAGCACCCGCAGTATGCAGCAAGTGACACATCTGTTTGCACTTTTTTCTGAGTAGGCGTTTGGGTTCCTTTGCTAGTAAATGTAAAACAGAGTGCAGGCCTGAAGGAATTTAGTCGTATACTGTATAGCTTTCCCTCTAACCACCGAGCTTCAGTGTCATCCTGGAATAGAATTAATTTAGGGGGGGAAACAATGGGAAGCTTCCTGATACAGTATATCAAAAATATGATCCTGAATTAGAACTGTATAAGGAATATCGAGAAAACAAGTATGAAGAGGATCAGATGTAATGAGACTCAGGGTTCAGAAAGTAAGTGCAGGCTGTTTTCTGTTTCTAAATCTTCTTTATATCTGTGCTGCTGCTGATGTATTGGTCACTTTCAATGATCCTGCCCTCCTTTTTTTTCCTCTGTATCACTGCCAAACACATTCCTCGCAGCATGATCATTCCTCTGGTTATGTTAAACTCCCCTGACACGAATGCGTCAGCGTCTGCGCAACCCGCCCTACTCCAGCCGGCCCCGTGGGTCTCTCGCTCGGTCTTTGACGGGGGTCAGGAGCGGGCCGGCGGCTTCCCGCTGGGTCCGTCCTGCTGAGACGCCGAGCGCTCGCCCTCAGCGGCACCTCTAGTCTCCATCCTCGCCTCGGCCACCGCGGCTGTAAACAAGCGTGTTTTCAATTACCCATCTCAGAAGTGAGTTGGCTGCTGAACGTCAACAGTGCTGTCAGCGGTCTCTTCCTGGCCGTGTTTTTTCCCGGGCCGCACGGGGCTTCCAGGGCTTAAGGGGGAAACAGAGAGCTGGAATGTGCATTAGTTTAACTGGGTCTTTAAAGATGGTAAGGCTCTTTTAATTGGCAAAGCAGATTGCCTCAGCCATTATAGAAACGAGTTTAGCTTTACAGAGGGCCAAATGCTCCCTTAGTCCCCCTCATGAGATCCAGCGTAAAGCCAGGGAGTGGTTTGTTTGTTAACGGCCTCTCTGTGCATTTTAATTTAGGCTCTGTGTTGTGAATCTATAGATGGGTGTGTGGCTCCTCGTAAAAAACAAACAAAAATAAAGTGCATGCCAACTCGTAAACGCGGCTGTTGTGTGTAAATTCCTTTCACAAGTGCGGTAGTGCCATAAGACGGAAAAATAAACCATAATAAGTAGCGCTGTTAGGCTGTTTTATGGCAAGGTATGCTGGAGGATATTCCCAGCGTGGAATACCTCACATCAACATGCATCAGGATACCAAATATCACAGTTTACAACAATATAATCGAATTAGCCAAACACTGCAGCTTACATCCTCTAGTCACATCGCACTCCTCTGTGTAATTAGTAATGGAGTTTAAAGTATCATGTTTTATTTCATCCTAATTGAAAGTATTTTCAGAAGGCTCACCATAACTCTCTGTGGAAGCTCTGCAATAATGGAATATTGAATCATAATTTCCCCAGTGGGATTGGCTTTTAAGCTATTATTTTACCTACCTACTAATTCCAGTCCCTCCCTCTCTCTCTCTCTCTCTTTCTTTCTTTCTCTCTCTCTCTCTCTCTCTCTCTCTCTCTCTCTCTCTCTCCCCCACAGAAAGTAGAGAATGGGCTGTGTCCAATGTAAGGATAAAGAAGCAGCAAAACTCACTGATGACCGGGAGACCAGCCTCACGCAGAACTCGGGGTACCGCTATGGGGCCGACCCCACGCCGCAGCACTACCCCAGCTTCGGGGTCGCCGCGATCCCCAACTACAACAACTTCCACGGCGCGGCCACACAGGGGGTGACGGTGTTCGGAGGGGTCCACACGTCCTCGCAGTCCGGGACGCTCCGGTCCCGGGGAGGAACAGGTGAGAGTGTTAAACTGTAGAGTGAATTCACTGTCTGTGGATGTGTGTGAGATGTGCAAGTGCAAGACAAGAGCTCAACCAATATGGGTTTTTGAAGGCTGATGCCGATACAAGTATTTTTAGACTTATGTCGCTGATAGCCAATATTTTGTGCCGATATTCAAGATCTTTAAATTTTATCTTTTTCATGGCAAACACTTTTACCCAAGAAGTTTATTGTTGACAGCTTGGAAAAGCCTCTGAAACAGCATTTAGGCCATCATGGGACACCAAAACTCTCCATTGAAACCCATACAGTTCAACTTTTTTTTAGGTGGGTTAGCAGCTACTTAAGGCAGGGTGACCCACTCCACTTATTCAGTGGTAGGGGAAACTCCTGCCATTAAATAAAGGAGTTAATTTACAAAAAACATGACTGGAAAATGAAATGACAGACTGTTTTTCTGTAGCGATGATCAATGAGGAACTTCTGTCAGATCAGCAATGGACGACACTGAATGGCCATTTTCCAGTACTTAATAAAAGGCCAATATTGGTTCAGTATATCTCCAAACAAATATATCGGTCCAACCCTAGTAACTAGTTGCCAGTTGGATGATCTCAAATTAACTCAAGGTTGGCATGTTCACCTGATCTCTTGTTTTTATCATTTCTTTCTTCCTTTATTCCTTTCTTCCTAAAAATGAGTGTGTGTTTCTTATCTTGTGTGTGACAATGTTGCGGTGCTGCAATAAATTCATCTTGCTAGACAAGATGAATGTCCATCGGCCGCAAGTTAATGGAAAACAGTGTGACCTAAATTATAGCTGGTTCTCGGCAACCGGCGCATCTGACGACCAGAGAGATTGTGCTGAATAGTGCTAAAGTAGAGAAATATTTTTTAGTTTCTCACTCCGATCTCAAAGATACATACATGCAATGCATAAATTAACAGCATCTCTAGCTTTGATGTCAGCTACTGTGGGCCTTTTCTGAAGGTAGATCCTCAGCACAGATACTGTACATGAACTGCATGTGTACTGTGGAGTCAGCAGCATCAGCTTTTATGAATAAGAAATTACTCCGGGAGGGCAGCGCTAAGCAACATTCATATCTGAGATTGCAACGAGGAGATTACAGTAAGAAAACACTCAAAGAAAAGTCAACTGGAAAAAGAGCTAGAGCTGAAACCTTGTCTGACCTCTTTCAACACTCCGGCATGTTTGCTTCTGAGACGGTGGCGCGTTTTGCTGGACTTTAGGTGTGGTCGAGAACACATGGAGGGAAATATGCAGGGCTTTGTTGAGCCACTGGAGCTATGACTGTCCAGGGATGACTCAGATCAAATCAGAAAATGAAATAATTTTTACCAGTTTCAGGCCTTTTAAGAGATACGGAGACTCCCGGGCCGATAAATTCAGATAAATTTGACTAGCCTCCAGAATCTAGACAGTTGGCAGCATTAACTGTTTGCTCACCTTTCTTAGAGGATGCTCTCTCTCTAATAAAGAATAGTCTAAAGTCCTCCTGTTTTCTGTATGTAAATAAAGGAAAATAGGTAGCCCATATGTTCGACAGTCAAACCCAACAACAAAACCACAATCAAAAACACACCATGATACTTTATCCATACACTTCACCTCTGACGTTTTGCTACCAGCGCTATATCCACCACATGTAAATTGCCTCCTGCAGGTGTGACCCTGTTTGTGGCTCTGTACGACTATGAAGCCAGGACCGAGGATGACCTCAGCTTCAGAAAGGGGGAGAAGTTCCAGATCCTCAACAACACGTAAGCGCGAAAGCATCTACATGACAGCATGAAGGGTGGCGGTCCTGTTTTTGGCCCTCTGTTTTTCATCTTTCATGAATGTTGAGGCAGGCAGAGGGAAAAGGGAGCGGGTCCAACGCTTGTAGACCCAATCTGTGAAACATCAGCCAAGGCTTATGAAGGTTGTTGTACTTATCAAGTCTGACAGATCTGTCATTTTTCGGTGATAGTTTTCCGTAATAATGATTGACTGCTTAAATTTAGCGCTGTAGAAATACCTGACCTCTTGTGTTTAGTTGTTATGGAAATAGTGATGGGACTGCTCTGCTTTGACACAACACAAGCATGTTCCTTGGATCATGTATTGCTTATTTTCAAGTCATCCTGACACAGCTAGATCATGCCTAAACCCAGACCACAGCCTGTTCAATGGTGAAGCCTAATTTAAATCCTCATTCCATCGGGTTTCTCATCCGCCTTGCCAATTACTATCCTTCCTCTCTTGCTATACTAGTATGCCACCCAATCTATGCATTTTAAAGAGATTATTCACTGAAGCATTGGGAGCCCATGCATAGGAAATAGACTGCATAAAATGTTGGAACTTTTTGTGACTAGTTCCCTCTAGGCAACTCTCAGGGACTGGACACCCAATGGATTTGTGTATCCAGTAAATCTGAATGTTTATTTATGCCTGTCTGAATAATGTGTAAATGTTGATTATTCCACCTTCCTTCTATCCTCTCTCTCTCTCTGCTCTCTCTCTCTCTCTCTCTCTCTCTCTCTCTCTCTCTCTCTCTCTCTCTCTCTCTCTCTCTCTCTCTCTCTCTCTCTCTCTCTCTCTCTCTGTCAGTGAGGGAGACTGGTGGGAGGCTCGTTCTCTCACTACGGGTGGAACTGGTTACATTCCCAGCAATTACGTAGCTCCAGTGGACTCTATCCAAGCTGAGGAGTGAGTAAAAGTTTTTATATGAGCACACATTCACACTCACTTGCACTCACACACTCACACACACACACACACACACACATACACACACACACACACACAGGCAAGTCCCCAGTCTCAGAGCCACTGCAACAAACTATCTCCCTCAGCGATGAGCACATCATAAATATTTCAGAGCTCATCATGCCGTCTGTTGTAAAATGTGGCATAATAGCACATGAGCATAAAAGAAAAAACATTTGAACCAAAATTTCAACAGCATAGTTTGATTATTCCTTTCCCTCCCTGCAGCTGGTATTTTGGTAAACTAGGCCGAAAGGACGCAGAGAGGCAGCTCCTCTCCAACGGCAACCCCAGAGGCACTTTCCTCATCCGTGAGAGTGAAACAACCAAAGGTACTTTGATGAAGTAGCATCCAACATCCTGACAGGGTGATTGCTTTTAAGCAGCAGCAAACAGACTAATCTGTTTGTGAATAAATAAAAATTCGGTAACACTTCACTTGAAGTGCATTGTGGCATTGCAAGCAGATTACAAGCCCATTAGAAGCATAGATAAACCTTTCTTGCAATATAATCGTCAGAGAATCATCAGAAAATTGCATTGAATTTAATGTCATTAATTATGCAATTGCCCCATATTCATCCCCCTAAATCTTTTACTACTCTCATTAAAACAATTATCATGCACTCACAATGTGCTTATAATGTTCTTGTGATGTCTTATAATCCCTTATGAGCACCATGTCAAGTAAAGTGTTACCAGAGTTCTTGAATCTGCCCGTTTTCTTTTGTATCAAATGCGTCTCCTCGTCTCTGCTGCAGGAGCCTTCTCCCTTTCCATCCAGGACTGGGACGACATCAAGGGAGATCATGTCAAACACTATAAGATTCGCAAGCTGGACAGCGGAGGCTACTACATCACCACCAGGGCTCAGTTTGAGACGCTCCAGCAGCTCGTGCAGCACTACTCTGGTGAGACTCTGTGGGGAAACTGGGGGGAAAAATACAGTAACTTACTGGCTAGGATGAAATTCTATATCTTGTTTTTCTTCTCCTAAAATGGTCAGATTGTTTCGGCTGAAGTATCTTAAGCACAAAGGGGTGATAGATTATAGAGAATTCAAATAATTTCATACTATTCTAATACAATTTTAAATTCAAACCGTATCAATCCAGCTAGAGCTGCAGGACTGTGCTGCCGGCTGATAGTCCCGTGCCACAAAGGCATGCCTCGTCTGGCTGACCTGTCCGTCAAAACCAAAGACGTGTGGGAGATCCCGCGGGAGTCGCTGCAGCTCATCAAGCGTCTCGGCAACGGACAGTTTGGAGAAGTCTGGATGGGTGAGTATCTGCGGCTATTTGGCACCGACTCAAAAATGGACAGTTGTGAGCAATTTTGCAAAACAGGGATCATTCAGCATGACCCCAAGAAAGAAGTGCTTGTTTTAATAGGCTATTAAGAACAATTTCAGAATTAAATGTAGACATTATGTCCCTGATTTAAAAAGGTTTTATTGGGTAAATCTGCATAAACCAATGTCTATGTTGACCAGATCAGGATTTTGGAGATTTCTGCGGTTTCTGATTGGATCCAGAACTTGGAAGGGCTTTTAGACCTGTCAAAACTTGTAGTATGCATCTATCAATTATGGAACATGTTTCTTATGTCTAATTATGTTTTTGTGACACAGCTTATCTTAACACAGTTCAGGCATAGTATCTTAGTTCACTTCAGTTCAATAGAACATAATTTATCCCACATTGGACAGTTAAATGCCCCATGTGTGCCTGATCTGCTGCCATCTGAACATATTAGGGGCCGGTTCCACAAACATGGATTAAGTCTAATCCTAGAGTGGATTCTTCTGGAGATTTTAATTGAAAACAACTTTTTAGTCTAAGTCCATGTCCATAAAACTTGTCCAGTATTATTCGACAGACAGTAGATGCTGTCTGCAGACAGAAATCAATGGAAATTTATTTCCTTTATTTCCCTTGAGCAATGTTGTGTATATAGGTAATCAGACTCTGACTGTAATATTGGTTAGGATGGATTTGATTAAATTTAAAGTCAGTTTAACTGCTAGAATAGCCAGTACTCTTGAAAATAAGCATAGCCAAAATATACTTGTTGTGACTGCTAAATGAACACACAGCTCATTTTGTTCTTCCAGTGTTGGCTATTCTTCCAGTTTTTTCCAATATTTTGAGCCTTTTGCAACGCACTATGTATGTCTCTATGGTTTTTGAGTTGAGGGCCTCCAGTCTGTATTTGTACAGTCAGTTTGAAACTTGCTTGTCTGCCACGGCCTGTTACACATCATCTTGGACTTAAGCATATATATTCAATTTGGAGAAAATGTTCATTGCTCCATATTTAAAGTAACGCAGATGATTACATCCTCTAAGATAGACAGACAGGCTCAAGATAACTTATAACTTCAGTAGTATTCAATAAACAGTTTTACTTTCATTTAATTTAATGCCAGCAATCATTTTGTCAGACTTGCCGTCACATTGAATGTCTTGAATATCTTAGTTTTCTGTCTTTGGAACATGCAGCTGTGCCAGACTTCCCCTCCTCCTGGCTGACTCTCCAAAAATGTTCCCCTCCTGTCTTGTCGTCAGGCACGTGGAACGGCACCACCAAGGTGGCAGTGAAGACTCTGAAGCCGGGCACCATGTCGCCCGAGTCGTTCCTGGAGGAGGCCCAGATCATGAAGAAGCTTCGACACGACAAGCTAGTCCAGCTGTACGCCGTGGTGTCAGAGGAGCCCATCTACATCGTCACCGAGTACATGAGCAAAGGTAGCACGCGCTCAAACTGACACTTGAAAACACACTATGAATATTACATACCTGCATGCACACAAACCCACGCAGTACGTACATAATTTATGCATCTATGGACAGTACAGCTGTGGACATGGACATGGATGCAAATGCAGTATATGCGCTGTATTTTGCATCCTAATTTACAGTATGGTGCTCATTCCCATGTCTCCCGTATCCAAATTCCACAATTACACAGTGATACACACCCGCTTGCTAACTGCAGTTGTGACAGAGGTCATCTTGCTCAAAAACATTGAGTTGTTCAGTTACCACAGCAAACAAATAAAAGACAAGCTTAGTGTAATGTGTGTGGCAGGAGTCCCAGAATTGATGTCATTTTAGCTGCAACATGTTGCAGCTAAACTGTTGCAACAACTGTTTTCAGTTTTCATCCAGATCTGAGTTGAGGACTAGCAGCTGATAATGTTTGACTGTGTGATGCAGTAGATCCCAACTAATTTTTTTTGTCCCCCTATCTTTTTTTTAGGGAGTTTGCTTGACTTCCTGAAGGACGGAGAGGGGCGAGGTCTCAAGCTGCCAAATCTAGTGGACATGGCAGCTCAGGTACACTGTTGAAGCTGATAAATAATGATGCTGTACACTGTGAATCTATGTTCCTCACTAACACACCTTGAAAGAGATATATTTTGTAAGAGCATAATTCACTTCAGTCATTTTCAACTGTTGCCGACTTATTTATTTGACCTCAGTGATGCAAATTTATAGCCGTTTCCAATCTTGTTATGCCATTGAATTTAAAGCTGCACTAGGCAACTTCTCACTTTGGCGGCTCCATCTGGCAGCGAGAGGTAACTGTTTACAGTTTAACTTCACTGTAACGCACCGTCAGTAAACTATGGGGTCTCAGTTGGTGGGGATGAGACTCACTTTGTGATTTAGGCTGATAAGATGGCTGTATTTTTACATAAAGATCTTGCCTAGAGCAGCTTTAATCACCTAGAAACCATTGAGTAATATGATGAGCACTGAAAAACCAATTCCATTTCCCAGGTGGCGGCGGGCATGGCGTATATCGAGAGGATGAACTACATCCACAGAGACCTGCGCTCTGCCAACATCCTGGTCGGAGACAGCCTGGTGTGTAAGATCGCTGACTTTGGTCTGGCCCGGCTCATAGAGGACAATGAATACACAGCAAGACAAGGTACCAGTCAGTTTTAAGAGACGGCACTTTTACTTTACTGGTAAAGATCCAATGTGGAAATTTAGTGTGGCTGGGCGCTTGTTAACGGGGGAGTTACTGACAGCTTGTGTGTTTGTATAGAGATTTTCCTGTGACAGTTGTGTAATTGTTATATATGTATGTCTGATATCTGACTATTAGTGGTGCTACAGTTTTGTTGTCAGCCATAGTTGGATGAAAGTTAAAATAAAGATTCCCTCCCACAACCACAGCCTCTTCTAAAAAATGTCATCGTCAGAGGAAAAAGTTGGTGGGGTGTCCAGTGGCATTCCAAGACAGATCATATTGTGCACACACACACACACACACAGAGACACACTTAAACTTGTTTTTTCAGAATCATTTTAAACTACACTAAATGAACAGGAATTTGTCTTGGTGACATTGGTGGAAAAACCTAATGAACTCACATGTTGACATAAGTACATGCGGTTGCACATGGCACGAAAGGCAGCAGGCATCACATTTTGTACAGGACTGGATTTAACACAGTAGACTACACATATTGCTGAACATATATGTATATTGTATATAGTACATAAAGCACTCTATCATTATGTATCTAGTTGGAAGGAAAGGGGTGAGGCAGGTTTTCCCTGTCTGTCAGTCATAATGCAGCTGTATCCTGGTCAGCTTCAACCTCTTTCTCCCCCGAGTTGGAGAGCTGGCAGACTTGAAGTTTACCAGGAGGATTTCCAGACTCTTTGTCATTCTGTCAACATGTAACAGCCGCTCATTTGTTAGTGTTTTAAATGTTTACTTGTTCACCCTGGGCCGAGCCCAAACTGCGAGGGAGAGGAGAGATAATGGAATTGTTCCTTTTTTCCCCGGTGGGATGTTATCATTTCCTCATGTCTGTGCGCTGATGAAATCACAGATGTAGGGAAAAAATACAATACAGCGGAGAGTGACCTACTTTACTCCTTGGGTTTCCCTAAAGAGGCTATTACTTTATTTCTGTCTGCACTTTTGTTGGAATTGCAGCAGGGAAGTCAAGTAAAGCATTTTAAACCTGCAGCTGCCTACTTAACCCCGCAAGTTTCAGCAATTTGTGAAACATGTGGAAATGTAAAATCACATTTCTGAATTTGTTTTCAGGTGCAAAGTTTCCCATCAAGTGGACCGCTCCTGAAGCTGCTCTCTATGGGAAATTCACCATCAAGTCAGACGTCTGGTCGTTTGGCATCCTGCTGACAGAGCTGGTGACCAAGGGCAGAGTGCCCTATCCAGGTGAGAGGGTTTAGCTCTGTATTTTATATAAGCACTTCTCACTTTCATTTGATTGCCCCAGTTTGATGACTGAACTGTGTGTGTGTGTCTTAATGTCTACTGACATTGTGTAAAAGCACACCAGTATTGGTGAGGTGCTGGCTGACAGGAGCAGAATTAATCAAAATGAAAAATGTCGCTGCAGCTCCGATGCGACAAATTTGATTTTCCAAAACCAATGTTTTGACAGGCAAGCTGTCTTCTTCAGGGTAATCTACTAGAATATACATGTTACCTGGCCAGTTTTATAGGGCACAGCACAGGTGTATGTAATCAATAATGTCACATAACCGTAAAATAGGTTGCTAGATTCTAGAAATGGCAAACATAGAAGGGCCATGCCCAGATCCTAGAGAAAATACAAAGAGGCCATCTAGAAGTACAATTACAGAATAGCGGTAGAAATACAAAGTATACAACAGAACACACAATAAAAATTCAAGTTATATCCACAAATCCAATAGAACAGTATCGACCGACAGTATAGCAGTATCACTTGGTTTCACAGACAAGATCACATTACAGACAAAGGCACATAAACAACCGATCTAATGTAACTCGCAATTACAGGAGAGGGCAGAGATCAAATTCTACATTGAGGCAGAGAGGAGAAAAGGTCTCTGGGGCGATTAGCCTCAGTAAAATGTGCAGACAGAGGATGGGGAACATTCTTACGTCTGATAGTGCTGCGATGCTCAGCTATATGTACTTTCAATGCCTGTTTTGTTTTCCCAACATACACTTTGCCGTAAGGGCATGTAATCATATAAATAACCCCATTGGTTGGACATGTTAATGGGTATTTTCTTGTCAGATTGAGGGTGTTTGGATGTAACTTGAATTTGTATTCTGTATTCTATTGTATACTTTGTATTTCTATTGAATACTGCTATTTTGTATTTGTACTTCTAGTTGGCCTCTTTGTCTTTTCTCTAGAATTTGCGCATGGCCTTTCTATGTTTGCCATTTCTAGAATCTAGTAACCTATTTAGTGGTCATGTGACATTATTGATTACACACACCTGTGTTGTGCCCTATAAAACCAGCCGGGGAACATGTATATTCTATTAGATTGCCCTGATGAAGGCAGCTTGCCTGTTGAAACGTTGGTTTTGGACAATAACATTTGTTGCATTGGAGCTATGAGTGTGCGGCAACGTTTTTCATTTTGATTAATTCTACTGACACTGTAACCATGGCTTTTTACCCTTGTGTAGAGATTTAATGAAAACTAAAAAAAAATACAATGTACATTAGTATACATTATGCAGAGAAATGTTTCCAGATGATCATGTTTCTGTTTCTGTGAACTTATGAAATGTCCCTGCGCTCCTTTGTCTGCCATCCACATTACTTTTATATTACATTTACAGTTCAGGCATTTAACTGCCGCTTTTATCCAGAGTGACTTACAATAACAGCAGAATAAGCTCAAATTCCTAGATAAACAAAATCACAAGCAGCTAATAGTAAGACGTTCCCTGGCAATATTCCTGCGACTGCAGAAAGATCTTGTAGGAGAGAGGTTTCAGGAAAAGGGAAGAAATACAGGAGCTCATGAAAGAGATTGAAGGGATTTTTTTTTTTTTTTTTTTTTTGAGAGGAATTAGAGCAAGTAGCGGAGAGGGGAAAAGATTCAGCAGGGAGACGGAGATGTGAGGTAGTTTATTGAAAAGATGAGTTTTCAGCACACAGTGGGAGACAGGGAGCAGTGGTGGAAAGAGTGCTAGAATGTCCTACTCAACCAGAAGTATTGTTAATAGAAGTAAAAGTACAGGTGTAAAAATCTACTGAAATAAAAGTAGAGTGGAGTAAAAGTCACTGAGTTATTTTTTAAGAAAGTGTATTTTGTTAGATGTGATACTTTCCATCTGGACAGAGTTCAAAATTTATTCTTTTAATTGGAAAATTTGGAAAATAGAAAATAAAGGGCACAAACAAAATAAACCCAGATTACTCTTCTGTCTCTCTTCTTTGCTGACTGACTGTTCACTGTGAACAGCTCCACAATTTGTCAATTTACGATTGTTCAGTTTCTGATGCTTATGGAGAATCTACAAAATGTATCCTCTGTAATGGATGTGATTTAAAATGTAGTGAGGTACATTACTTCAGTAAAAACGTAGTTAAATGAAATGAACTCTTTTATTATGTTTACTTCCTGGAAAACAGAGTATCTTTCATGGTGAACTCATGCTGCACTAGTAGGCATAAATATACATTTCTAACCAATAAAACTATCCGATTTTTGAACAATCCCGCTCCTCCGCACCCCCCCCTCCTGTCAAATAAAATTGCCCTTCTCTGCCTGAGTCATATTCCATTGGTTTAGATTTTTTTAATGATCCCTCACTGCATTATGTCCTGCCCCAAATGCATCAAATCAAGGAAGTAAAGATGCCATTTCAAGGGGTCTTTAAGTAAAAGTAAAATTACTGACTGAAGCTACTCAATTACAGTAATGGGAGTAAATGTAATTATTCTGCTGTTTTGGCTCATTACCCCCATGTTCCTCTCTCCAGGTATGAACAACCGGGAGGTGCTGGAGCAGGTGGAGCGGGGCTACAGGATGCCGTGTCCCCAGGACTGCCCCACCTCCCTGCACGAGCTCATGGTCCAGTGCTGGAAGAAAGACCCGGAGGAGAGGCCCACCTTCGAGTACCTGCAGGCCTTTTTGGAGGACTACTTCACTGCCACCGAGCCTCAGTACCAGCCAGGGGATAATCTCTGAGCTCCGTCACCTCATGTTATTCACACACTCCGGCCACCAGAGGGAGCCAGACGCCACCGCCAAGTTGTCTTGTCATCCCACGTGGCGAGACGATCGAATTGACTCATCGACTTGACTTCTGACTTCCCTGCTTCACGCACACAGGGACGGCAACGCTATGACCAACTCACTCTATCACTCTCACACTTCCAGTTCTCTCCTGGTGCTTCGAGGTGTGGAACGACTTCACATCTCGATGCACTTCACTGAGAGTGAAAGCAAAGGATGTCTCTGTGTCTGGGACGGGGGAGGGGGGGGAGGGAGGGGGGCGGGGGGGGCTGTGATGACTGAAGAATCGAAAAATGACTGCTGCGGATGAAAGAGACGAATCCTGTCGTGTCAACTTGTATGTAGTGTAAATATAAATTGCTTGTTTACTTATCCCTTTTTATTTTTTTGGTTTTCGTTTTCATTTTATATTACTTTTGATATTTTGGAAACGTGTGGATTTTTTTTAATCCGAGGTCAAAGGTTATTCCAGAATTATGGCTTGTAGAAAAACGTGTGAGGCTCACAGTTGGTAACAAAAATCGTGACATAATCGTATAGGACCGGTAATAGTTAGACATTGTGGACCGGAACATCTCAGACATTTCTCTGGGAGTCCACTGACCTTTTTTACGAGGTTAATATAATGATATTGCTATCCTCTTCTCAAGGAACCTAGATGTACTATAGCACCCGTTCTTGCCTTTTTATGTTTAGTAATATTCTTATAACGTAAGGGAATGCCTTCATGCTTTCTATACACTAACTAAACGCCTATTGCATCATGGACTCTTCCACCCAACGTGTACGGCATCTGCACTGATATTAAGTGCATCCATTGTATTTGTGCTTCAGCCAATGATTTTTGAATCAGCTTAAAGTAACTTTTAGTTCATTATGGCTTCTTGCGGTTGTAACGGGGGCTGACCCCCCCCCACTAACAGCAACCATTGTTAGGCTGACTGCTTATTATAATGATGATATTTTAAAAATGTATGTTGCATTATTGTATGGCAGCAGGCTGTGTAAGAATTATGCTTTCAACATACAGATTGTCTTTTTGCTTCTAAAGGCCAAACAAACAAACTGCCATTTTCATGACTGGAATGAAGGATGCGTACCTGTATTTGTCCCGCCATAATGTGTATATGGAAATAACATGTTGTTTATGAGACCAGACATGTTTATTTCATGGTATTTATTTGCTCCACATGTCTGCCATTCTTGTATGTCCTTTGCCGGGGGGAAACCTGCAGCTCAGGACAACACATCCTGAAGTACTGAGTATGTGAGATGGTGCATTCCAGGACAATACGCCATTTCTTTACGTGTATTTATGTTACTTTTTGAGGGGGAGGAAAGTGAGCAAAGGATCCTCAGATTTTGTATCACTTTGTTTACCCTCATTTAGTAGATATACAGGAAATGTTTTTGGTCTCCACATTATTTATTGTCTCTGTCTGTTACTTGTACACAACTGGTTTTGAAATAAACAATCTTGCCATCATCATGATCCTGTAAGCTGACCAGTTTCAACCAATGAAAAAAACCCATTCAAATATTCCCTGATTTTTCTTTCAGAGAACATGCAGTGCTAGAGACTTCCTTTTTCCAACACCAGCAAACAAAAAATGGATTGACAGAAGAAATCAATCATTCATTATATAAATATAAGCAGCCAAAAGGGCACTGCTGTCATTAAGAGTGATTTGAGTCTCTGTGGTTGTCCCCCAAGGCTGAACATGACATGAAGAAGACAGCATGACTGAACCGCGGATATATGCAAATCACTTCACAGGTATCTGCTGTGTAAATAAGAGTGAGACTCACTATGCATACCAGTACCAAGCAACTGACAAAGTGGAGTGAAAACTATTTAAATTTGTGCTTTAGTGTATAATAACCTATGATTCATTGTTAAGCCATGAAGTCAGTCCATTGTGGAGTATTACCTTACTATCAGAAACTGCTCCGACTGATGTTTCTGCACAACAAAACCTGCCGGACTGCACTCTTGTCTCTGATTGGATGCTGTTGAAGTAGAATTTGCATACAGCAGGTTGTACCACAAACTATGCTACAAGCCTCTGCACCCACAGGAGTGTGAAGAATCCAACAAGGAACAGGTAGGCTTTTATTGCTCTTGTGTTCATTTGGTCCTGTATGTACAGTGCACATTTTACTTTTCTTTTCTTTTCTTTTTCTAAAAGCATCATGTTTTCATGAGGTAATGTCAAATTGATTAGTGCCTAATCAATACCTAATAATAGGAAATCACTCTGAATTATCTATTCTATATCTGAAATCATTTAAATGGCTTTGATGGCTCATGTGTAAAATAAGTCTAAAACAATTTAAGAAACTTACGTATGAAGGAAACTGTCTATAGGCGACACTGAAATGTTTTAGTTAAAATTCATATATATGCATTTTTTTTATACTGTCAAGTTCCACAGAGTTTGATGTTTGTTTTTGCCTTAATTGGTTAATATCTGACAATTTAATTTTTCTGCTTTTCTCTTACTTGATAGCTTCTGGCCATGCTGAAGTAACCTGGTTAAAATGGAGGAATCTGAAATAGCACCAGAATTGAAAGCACTTTGCAATATAAATAAGCCTTCAGGAAATGGTATCCCACTTTTGAGCCCTGGCATCACAGTAAATAAAATATTACAAGCTAATCCGTGTGATGATAAGGTAGTACCAAGCTGTCGCAGGGATGCAGATTATTTCTATCAAGGCACATATAGTGGCGGACAGGTTTTCAGAGGGCCGGAGCTGTGGAGCCAGTCAGCTCGTCTTGCGCAGCCTTTAGAGCTGACGCAGCACAGAGAGCCAGCAGAGCGAGGAGAGACTCAAGCCGGGACGCATCTCCATCATCATCGTCAACCCCCTGACGGCTGCTGCCCGCCTGCTGCTGCACAGACCAGTCAGCTGGACCTGAGAGGAGCCTGCAGTTGTTGGAATTGTGGCCCAAACCTGTGCGGGCCCACAGAGCCCGCAAGGACAGACACAGCTAGGTAAATGAGTGAGGAAAACCAGGCTTCTTACGTCGGTGTTAAGAAATCCAACAAAGAAACGAAAGAAGGAATGCAGGACAATGCAAGATTAACTTCACTTGAAAAATATGTACAAACACAATCTATCTCTTAAAGCCCAAATTAACACAAAAAAACACACATAGGACAAAACATTGTTGCACTGCTCTCCTTGGGTTGAAACTTTCACGCATGTTGCACATCTGGTCACACCACAATCAGTGATGTCAATGCAGGTTTTTTAAATCTGATTTCAAAGGCAATGACTTTCTGCCATATCTGATTTAGTTTTGATTTGATCTTTCATATTCAGGGGAAAGAATGAACACCAAGCTCAGCTTCAGAGCGATCTGGAGGAACTGGAGCCGCCCTTACCACTGAGATCTGAAGTCGAGTGGCAACACTACACTCCCACTGCACCCCACTTGCACCCGTACAGTAAGGATTTTTTTTTCCTTTGTGTTTGAGTATACTGTGTATTTCAATGAAAGAAACAGAGATAGAGAAACAGAGAGAAAATGCTGCCATTAGAGGCTATTGTATTTTTTCATTGTTTTTTATGACTGTTTTATGCTGTGTTTTATGTTATCAAAGCTGCATAACTCACAGCACAGACCACCTGCTTACTATCATGTGATTACACAAAGCTATTTTTAAACTGTATCTACAGACTATCATGAAACTATGGATGCCAGGTATTACCACTCTGCAGGAGAAGGACAATTCAAAGACTGTGTGTACGGCATTCATCCAGTCAGTGGATACACACCTCACCCATGGCACTACCCCACTTCCTGCCAGGACAGACGAGCCTGGTCTGACCTCCAGAACTGGTATAAAAAAAAAAAAACACTTTGGGGTGGAATGAGAGGAATGAAAATGTCTTTCATGTCAACGTTTCAGCTACATATGATTCAACTGAAGAGGCTTTGTTCATGTTCTTTCACATTTTTCAACATTGTCACTTCAGGCTCCATCCTCATGGTAACTTCATGGGTGACAGTGTTCCCCAAGGAGGTTTCTCAGTTAACGTGCCGCAGTTTTCCGTTCCTCCTGTGAAGGGCGTGTCACAGGTCAGCGTGATGAACCTGAGAGAGCCAGGACTGATGAGTCCAGCAGCAGCAGCAGCTGCCTCAGACCCACATGAGAAGAGGAGGACCATCAGTCTGCCTGATGAGTGTCGTGAGTCGCCTTCTGCTTTCCTTTACAGGACTACTGTTTGCCCCACTTTACCCAATATGTGAGGAGAGGACTGGCCCTAAAATCTGTGTGTCTGGTTGGTAGCTCTGTCTGGTGCACATGCAAGCATTATCCGAAGAGTAAGAAAATTACTAATAACTTGCAACTGCTCTAAGGCTGGATGGTTAGTTAATGACACTTGTCTAAATGTGCCAGGCTTGTTTAGGGGATTGGTAACATAGACAAAAAAGGATGCACTCTTTGGAACTAGTGTACAAATGTAATGTAATGGCCTTGCCTGGCGTGGAAAAGAGGGAAAGTCGGTGTCATTGGGTTCACACTGTTTACTATCCTCTCAGGAAACATTTTTGTCACCTACTCTGCGGATACAGCCTCGGAGATGGTCCCCTTTGTGGAGTTTCTTACAAAGCAAGGTTTTCGACCAGCTGTAAGTTATTAAATCTTATAAGAGATAAGAATTTGTTTTCCCTGAATCAGCTTTACCGTTCACTAACAGCTGTGGCCCGTCTGAATATCACAGATTGACATATTTGATAATCCCATTAGACGCATGGACATCAACAACTGGATGGACAGCTACCTAAAAGATGTAAGTGGGCAAAGTATAGAACACAGTTTACTTGCTTATCTTATTGTATTATTGTCTGTGAAGTGCTTTCTAAGGCTGTTTTGAAAGTCTTATACAAATTAGATCAGACTTGAAACTTTAATGAGTTGGATCATCACAGCAGCAGAGAATAGGATGAGAACAGAACATAAAGTTTATAGAGTTAACTATTTAGAGTCATATATAACTTATTAGAAATAAGGTTTTTAGTGGGGAAATGTAGCCTATTAAAATACAGCCCTATCTGCACAGTGGTTCTCAAAATCAGACAAAATGTGATATTATACATTAACAGGTGATTGAATATCCCATTAGAAGACTAATAATTGCCGGATACAGTAATAATGAAAACCAAATGTAGCACAGAACAGAAATGCTGCCTGGGCTTCAGATGTCTTAGAGAGGTGCTCATTGGAAGTTGGAGTATATGAGCATTGTAGATGAAAGAAGGAAAAATTAAACAAAAAAAAGTCCAGTGCGTTCTCTCTTTGAAAAAGTCAAAAAGCATTTGTGAGACACAACACAGTGCTTTTTTATCTTTGACATTATGCATTAGCTGTTAAAGGCTTTTAACGTTTTCCAAGAGAGAGTGCCTCAGACTTTTTTTTCTTTTTTGTCTACAATGTCCCAGTATACTTGAATGGTTTCTAACACGTTTCTTTTATTCCACAGTCTTTTTAGACAGTGAATGTGTAATTGTCAATGCAGAGTGATGATGTGTTTTTTTATGCAGCAATCTGTCCTGATTATCATCGCCATCAGTCCCAAGTACAAGGCGGACATTGAAGGATCTGGAGTGGACAGACGTGGTCTGCATACCAAATATATTTACTCCATGGTGAGAATGTTAACTTATGAATGTTAATTTTGTTTTATGAGACATAACTCTGAGAAGAATTGCTTTAGAGTTACTTCTTATAAATCTGCTTTTTCCAGATGCAGAATGAATTCATTCAACAAGGCAGCTTGAATTTCAGATTTGTACCCGTTCTCTTCCTTGATGCAACCCAGGTGAGAGAATGTTTGCTCAGTAACTGAAAATATTTTTTTTTTTGCTACCCCCACACCCAAGTTTTGCTGTTACTCAATTATTCCCTTTCTTTTCTCTCTTTTTCCCCCTCTTACACCTTCTCTGTCACATAAATATATCTGTACACACACTCCTTACAGAGGCACGTGCCAGGTTGGCTTCAGAACACACATGTTTACCGCTGGCCGCAGGACACTGAGGATTTGTTACTGCGGCTGCTGCGGGAGGAGAGGTACGCCCCGCCTCCTGTACCCATGGAGCTCACCCTCATCATCAGGCCCGTCGCCCCAAACGCTGCAGCTACACTGTGAACACACAGGGGTGTGTGTGTGTGTGTGTGTGTGTGTGTGTGTGTGTGTGTGTGTGTGTTTTTTGTGTATGAGCGCTGTGCTACTTGTGCTTGTGTTTCTAAGGTGTATTTCTGATATCTCTGAATAAATCCAGCCTGAGTCAACAGCTGATGTACAAAGCTGTGTTCTACATGAGTTGTTCTATCAAAAACTCACATATACTGTAGTTTTTATGATGTTTCAATAAACAGTTTTTATCTCTGTGTACCAATACATTCCATATGAACAGTGTTTTTAAATAAAAGGCTGCGCTCAAATAATACACATTCAAGGAAAAATTTGACTATATATTTTTACCAATTTACTTCCTACTCTACTTTAAGGCACTGCTTTACACCATATTCTTCCAGTAATATGAGCAGAACTGTATATCCTGTTAAACCTGTTGTTGACCCCCTGGTCATGTAACCAGGAAACATAACTGAGACGACATACAACACATTATTTCTCTGAAACAGGTTAGTTTCTGTCACGCTGCTCAGTGCTGCTTTACCATTCAGCTCCTAGTGACTCATTGAACCCTGACTGTTTTTAATATTACACAATCCAAGTGGGGATTCACACACTTTTCTAAGGATAAAAATACATTTTAAATTGTACAGTCATTTAATTTAGGTTTGGATGTTCCTCTATGAGCAAACTGTCATAAAACACTACAGTATATACAGTATAGCTACTAATATAGTAGACCAAACAGTTGTAGGGTACAAAGCAGAGCACAAGAGGGCAGTGTTTTAAGGCAAACACTAAACGCCTTTTTTCACAGATGGCAAGTGCTGGCTTGGCTCATTGGTGAAGTTATTAATAATTTTAGAAACATGTTTATTTTGAAACTGCTACATGAAACCGAAGACTACAACACATCTGAGATTCTGTTAAAGAGTGGTGAGTGATATGATGTCAAAACCTCAAAAAGGACAAAATGAAATAATTTGCAACCATCAATATTATCACTTGTGATCATGTCCAACAGTGGGGAGAAGAAGCAGTAAATTTCTGAGGACATAAGAGTGGAGGAACGTTGTACTACAAGTTTCACTGTGAGACTGTGTTGCCTTTTCCCTGTTACTGTATGTTCCAATTCTTTTTTCCAATCCTTGCACCGTCCCACCAGTAGGGGTTCCCCATTCGGCTAACTGATCTAACACACCCACCCTCAACCGCCAAAAAAGGCCTGACAGAGCGGCTGGTGTGCAGAACTCCAGCTAAGAATAACCCGGACCTTCTGGGGGATAAAGTTACCTTGAAGCCTCCCTGTGCTCTGCTCTGACCTATACCCATGTGAGGCACCAGCAACACTGGGTGGGATCTGCTGTCTGTACCCAGCCCTATGCTTAGCTTGGCTCTCTCTTCCCCTGTTTTGCTCTCCGCTGCCCTACCATCCCCAGACCCCCCTCTGCAATGCTGCCACACCGGCAGCTCCAAATTCCCCACCACCTGTGAAGCCACAATTTTTATTTTGTTTTCCAATTTCTTTATTTTCTTGGAGAAGTTCAACCTGTGGATTATATGGGTCAGGAAACGGGACAATTCGCCGTGATCGCTGAGTGGAATTGGAATAATTTATTGACTGGGTCACAATTTCACTGACAAGTGTATGCTGATTGGATTTACAAAGGCTGTGCTTATTCCCTACAGTCAGCTCTGTATGTGGAGGCTTTGCCCCCAATTCAAAGGATTATACCTGAAGTAGTCTTCATGACACCATGACTGAAGGTAGGGCTTTTACACCTGTGTAATTAACAACAGTTAAATTTGTTTTCTGCAGCGCACATTTCCATAACAACTATGCAGCACCTACAAGATTATGTAATAAATAGATGGCACTGTTTGTATAGGGTACCCCCTCTTAGGAAAATGTGGTGAAAGTTGGTTGCTATAAATACAGGATATCATGTAGCCAGAGCATTAGTGTTCCTCTCCTGTGACATGTCTGCTGCTGGGGCTGACCATGGGGTTTCAACAACTTTTCATACCGTTTAAATCAAGTCTCCTTCTTCATCTTATGCAAAATGCTCAAAGAACTGGTATTTTATAACTAAATAATTTGTTTGAAGAAGTCCTAGGTCTTGAATGAACTGTTTCCATGTAATGTGCAAGTGTTTGAATCAATTTTCTCTCAGTCACGACACATATTGTGGTAAAACAGTGACACCACCTGTCGGTTTTCTATAATTCAGTTGAATGATAAGAGAGTTTACTGTTTTTCTATCATCCAACATTTGTTTTTGAGGAAGTGAGTCATGAGACAGGCATGCTCCGAGTTCATTCACAGTGTGAAGGTGTCTCTAACACCTTGGCGCAGGGTCCCACTTGTAAAGTACACTGCAACTGCAACACTAATACTCTGTTAGCTGATGATGGCAAGGACGTCACTAAATGCCATGACCAGCATTTTCCACTGCACTAAATAAATAGGAATCATGTGCATGTGTGTTTGGATCACCTTTCCACTGAAGTCGGCAGATTTCTGATTCAGATTTTTAATCTAACTAGCAAGATTTCAAATAAATTTATGTTAATTAAGTTATTGCCTCTTAAGTATTCAGTCTAATTCGAATAATCCGTTGATATCAGGAAAATAAATTATACACAGGCAGGGGATGAAGTGTATTTGGAAAATTCCAGTAAGCCAATTAATAAAACAGAACACAATAGTCCAACTAAATGGAATGACTCCACCATGTGATGTTTAAATCCCTACAGATCACAAGGGAAACATCCCTCACCTGTCGTGGTTTAGTCTGGAGTCTTCCAGTCTGAGTCTGGACATACAGCTATTGGGGAACATTATTTTTCCAGACATGCCACGCTAAATTCACCTTCCTGCCCAGAAACTTTGATTAAGTTGTCATTTGAAAAAAAGAGAGATACCTTCCCTTACAAATAATTTGCTAGCATGAAATGAATGGGACAATGGTAGATTTTAAAAGCTAGTGGATACCTTAAGTCCTTTGTTTACAAAATGGTAACACTTTCACAGACTAGATAAAAAACTAAGATTTTGTCCAAGATGGATATGTAGGATTATTTATCAAATACTGAATCACAGTGTTCAGTATGCTGGAGGGTAATGATTGCATGAGCAGAAGATACTTGAAGCATAGTAAACAGCTTTGCTGACTCAACACGCTGCACTGTGTTACAGTATATTTGGAAATTAACAATAATGAACATTAGGAACTTTGAATGTGACAAAGAGAAGATTTCCCCAATATGTTTGAGACAGTAAACATGAATGAAAGCGCTATGAAATTGTGATCAGTATATGATTACTGCACTGTTGTTTGTATTTCTCTTGTAATATAAGATGCACATTGAGAAGTGGGGCAGTTATGCTGATCATATTTACACTGTCACCCATCAGTCAGAATGGCTGTATTACAGTAGACTAAACATGCAACAAGGATACATTCAAAGAACTGTTCCAGTACAGCAGCACTGGCATTTAGTTGGTAACAGTATTAACAGGGTCACAGTCATGAGTAGGATAGAAAAGGACCAAGTTGAGAAAGCTGAGAAGCGTTGGTAGTGCAAAACAGAGTGACTAGGATCTGCGGGTGCATTAAAGTCTCTCTCCTTTTTCTCCATTCAAAGGAGTAAAATCCGTTTCCTCCTCTGCAGCCGGAGGGTCCAGCGAGGCAGCGGCTCCACCGCCAGGCTCGCTGAAGTCCAGAGGCCTGGGGCTGCTCAGGAAGCTGAGGGTCTCTGTGGAGCTGGTGATCGCTCTGGTCGCCCTCCTGTCCTGGGTGGTTGTGGGAGTAGTGATGTTCGACTTTGTAGAATACAAGGCAGTCCCTGGTTAGTCTGTCTCTCTCTCTCTCGCTCGCTCTCTCTCTCTCTCTCTCTCTCTCGCTCTCTCTCTCTCTATTCTGCTCCCTCCTTTTCTCTTCTTTCTTTCCCTCTTTCTCTGTCTTTCATTTACCTCTATCTGTCGCTCACACTTTGCTTTTGCTTTCTCTGTTTCAATCTGCCTGTCATATGTGCATCTCTCTCTCTCCCTCTCTCTCTCTCCATCTATCTTTCTATCTATCTATCTATCTTAAATAAGTTATATTATGAAATGCAGTAAATTATCTCAAATACCTGATAAGTTGTTTTTTATCTCACACAAACATGTTTATGTTACTTACATATACAGTATGTCATTATCTGTATGTTTGTTTGTGATATTCTCAGACATTCAAGAAATCATTTTGGACCCTGTGCAAGCTGTAAACGACGCTGTTGATGAAGTATCAAGTCTGCTCAATAAGGTTCAAGGTACATAAGAGAGACAGTTTGCCTGGTATAATTTGTTTACTGTATAATGATTTTATAATACCTAATTCTTTTCTTGTCCCCAGAATGTGCGCCTGATTTAAGTGACCCGATGTCAGCAGCAAATTATGCAGCAGACGAAATAACAGAAGCAAAAGATGGATTTGTTCACTACTTTTCTGATGAGGAGGGTATGAGGAGACAACTTAAGCAGTCACTACACACTTTGGAAGAGAACAGTTGTCAGCATTTTAGCATAAAACTAATGTAACCATGATTTTATTCATTTCTTCCCCCCAGGAAACTTCTACCTCAGCTACGTTGACCCTGTGGTCGTTGGCAGAGGAGTTTTCCACTCCACTAATGACTTCATGTGTGGAGTGACGGGCTCCTTCAGGGACGTGCTGTGTGCCATGGTGGACACTATATTGGATACTATATCGGATATACATAAAGGTATCAACCTGTATATTTACTTGTTTGGCCTCCCCGTTCCATTCACAAGCAACATAACAGAATAATAACGCTAATTATCTTATTATCCCTTATTAAAGAAGACTAATCTTTTGATTTTTTTAAGCAAAAGTATAGTTCTAAAACTCTTGGCCTTTCCTTTGAGCTTGAATGTTTTGGCTGATTTAACATAAAATTAGAAAAAATACATAAACTAATCGATGAATTTGTGTGTTTTCGCTCATAAATGTCCTTGTTTTTCTCAGGAGAAATTGACCTTAGCTTCATTGACCCTGTGGTCATAGGCAGAGGCGTCTTCAGTGTTACTAATGAGTTCATGTGTGGAGTGACGGGCTACATCCAAGATGCGCTGTGTGCCATCTTGGATACCGTTCTGGATGTAGTGAAAGGTATCTACTCCTTGTCTTAACATTTCTCTAATCTGTAACGTCATATTTAGATGTTATGTAATGGACGACTTAGTGGAGCTAAATTAATAATAATAATACATTTACCAACCACATAACAAATTAATTATACATTATTTACTAACTATTCCTTACAAATGGAATATTGACTCTCAAGCAAAAACACAATATAAATGACTGTCAACTCAGAAAAAACGTTACGTTTTACATTTCAGGCATTTAGCTGATGTTCTTATTTAAAGCAACTTACAATGAGTGTTAGAAGAATTTTGCATATATGTCTCATCTACATCTCTCAATAATTTCCTCCATGTTCAGTCATGTTCTGTCACTGTCCTCTGTGGTCTGCTTAAATGCTTCATACAAAATAAAAATTTTGCATATCAGGTGTATTATATTTACTTGTTCTTTATTTTTTCTTCTGAGGCACCACTGACATCAGCTTCATGGACCCTGTGGTTGTGGGCAGAGGCTTCTTCAGTGCCACTAATGACTCAGTCAGTGGAGTGGTGGGCTACATCCAGCATGTGCTGTGTGCCGTCTTAGACACCGTACTGGATATAACAAAAGGTATCGGCTCCCTCTTTTAACCTTTTGATAATTTTTAGTGTAATATTTATATGAAGTTTGATTATGATTGAGTCAATGGTGCTGACTTACTTATTATATTGTGATCCAGATAACAGATTAATTACTAGATCATTATTATTATTAATTATTAACTAGTAGCATGTGTTTTCTATGGAAGGCAAAATTAGGAATTGAACTAAACTGGTTACTAATACAAATTTAGAGGGGGAATGTTGATATCATTGTCTTTCATTCTCACCTAATTGTCAGCTTGTTGAAGTAGTGAAAATTAACGATCACTGACCTAATACTTTTTCTATGGTACTTTGGTTGTCTTCTTTAATTTTCTGTGTAACAAAATGTTGTATTTCTTGAATCACCTAACTAATTTGAGTTTTGGCCTGAATATGTTTTGTTTTTCTCAGGAACCACTGACATTAGCTTCATTGACCCAGTGATTATTGGCAGAGATGTCTTCAGTGTTACTAATGACTTTGTGAGTGGAATAGCAGACTACATCCAGGATGTGCTGTGTGTTATCTTGGAAAAACTGTTGGATGTGGTAAAAGGTATAGTATCTGCCCCTTGGTTTTAACCTTTACCTAATCTCTCTGGATCATTACAAATTACTTTCCATTGTTGGCCGACTGTATGCTTCACTTACAAACTACATATTGGATTAACAAATCATTAACAGAAGTACTTATTGATGACTTTTCTGTTGATCAGATATCCAGGATGCTGTTGGCTTCAGTCCCATGACGGTTCTCAGTAGAACAGCAGAAATCACCAAGGAGCAGACAAACATGTTTGTGAGCTACATGTCTAACATGCTCATCGGTGAACAAGGTACGCTTTAACATATGAGTTACACAACAGCTACATCTCAATTATGAATATTGCTGTGTTTGCATTTGCTGTGATTACTCTTACCTACCTCATATATGAGTGATAGAGATAGAAAGTCATAAATAAGTACATCTTTTGCATATAACTTGGTGTTTTGGTGTTTCAGGGATCATTCCTGAGGTGACCATTGACCCCATGAAAGTCGTGACAGATGCTGTAATGGAGATGACGGACAAGAAAGACTTGTTCTTGGGTTACATGTCGAGCATGCTCGTTGGTGATCAAGGTATGCTTGGTTATCTCACAAACAAATTAAAATTCATATTTTTTGATATTCATATTGATCCGAAAAGAGACATGTATTGACTCCTTTTTGCATATTTTTCTCTTGTTTTAGGTGAATCCATAGCCACACCACCAGTTGTAAATGTAGTAACAGAAAAAGGTCTGTGCATTTGTTTATCTTGATTTTAGTAGACCTAGAAACATATCACTAGACTGTCATTCATTACTCTGAAAAAACACTAATTGTTTAAACATGGACAATTACACAACAATTGCACACTAAGTCTTGTTATTCTCTTTGATCAGATGAAACTGTGGCTTCAACATCTGACATACATTTGGTGAGAAGGAAAGGTAAGTACTGACAATATTTTTCTTTGCTGACAAGACTGACAATCATGCTTTTAGAACATTTAAACTAACTGCCTTTCATTATCATATCTTCTATGAAATCTAGGTGAATTTTTGCCACCTTTTGAAAAAGGTAAGTAAATACCACCATACATTATAAAGATTATACGCAGTGTATTTTTGACATTTGCAATGTGCCAGCAATTAGTCTGCATAAACCTTTTGACTGCTTTTTAAATTTGTCACACTGACATGTTTCCGTAATATTTGTTTCTGGCCTTTCATGCATGTTTCTGCATTCATTTTTGTGTATCTTACCATTCTATTTGACTTGGTTTCAAGTTTGGCTGATGTCATGTTCAATGTAATACAGCAAGCCTGAAGTACTGTGAAACTTTATGTCAATCCCATTTTAATAAATTCCATTTTGCACTTATTGAGACATTAAAAAATAACTTACTGCATGAACAAATATGCATCGTAACTACCGTGTATTTATTTTGTAATATAATAAATGTCTGTATGCAACCAAGTGGTTATGGGTTTGGTGACTGCCTTTATCCCTCCATTTGTCACACTGACAGTTCATTGGATTTAACATTTTCTCTGCATTTCATGGAAGTCTGCCTTCATGGTGTGTCTTGCCGTTAAGTTTTTTGTGGTTCCATTCATCACATTTTGTGTCCATTTCAAATGTTGGATTTTCTGTGGAGCATTGAGCATGAAAAATGATCTTTAATGTGGATTCTTTGGAGTTGCATTCCTCTGACGCCGCTGTTGCCCCTCCTGCATTGTCCAAGCATCTTCTGTATGACTGACTGCCATCTGTATGTCAACAAGTTAAACATCGGTGATGTACTGTATGTATTTGGATTGTTTGTACTGGATGATGCTTGTTTCCCTTGGAATATTTCATTTTTATCTTTGCATGGAACCATACATGTCGTTTACACCACATGTTTCAAGTGTTAGTATTGATAATATTGACTATAATTATGTTGGAGGTACGGAGGTGAGGCCTCGAGGCCTCACCTCCGTACCTCCATACCACCCTAACCCTAACCCAGGCCTCACATGAGTTGGACTCAAGTCTGTCTCGAGTCACAATTTTAATTGCTTGAGACTTGACTTGATGCATGAAGAGAATACTTGAGACTTGACTTGACTTGGGTTCTGGTGACTTGGGACTTGACTTTGACTTGTACTTCGATGACTTGAAAAGGTTTCGAAAGTCTTGACAAAAGATCTAGAGTTTGTGTAAATTACTTAGATTGAAAGATATGAAATTTGTTCCACCAGACAACTGAATTGTTTGTTGAAGTTGAAACTGATAATAGAGTTTTAAAAATGATATTGCATTGCATGATATTTTGTTTTCTTTAAGATACTCGACTCTGTTCTATATTTAGACTTGAAACTTGACATTAATGACATGGACTTGACCTGGTAATCTACATTTAGACTTGGGACTTGACTTGAGACTTGTGCCTCAAGACTTGAGACTGACTTGGGACTCGAGCAAAGTTGACTTGGTCACACCTCTGTGGAAGTAATTTACTATTTTGGGAAAGGGTTGATGGGGGAAGGGTCAGTTAGAATGCTAATAAGCAGGTTTTGCTGATAAGTGGTATTTACTAACAGCAACATGTGGTGTTTACTATACAATGTCACTAATGTTATGAATGCTCATCATCAGTTGCCATTTCACCCCATCAAATTCCTTCAGTTCCATAAAAAAAAAAAGCTTGGATCTGCACTTCTGTGTAAAATGCCAAAGATGTAAAGGGCTAGTAAGAGAGATTACATGGCTTGATGATACAGTTGCAGAGATGATGCATGCTGCCAAAGAGGAAGCTGCTCCTGCTCCAGAGATAAGTGTCACTCCAGACACACAGGAGGAGGACAAGGAGGAGGAGGAGGAGGAGGAGGGTGAAGTGCCCACTGAAGCTTCCACTGAAGAAGATGGGAAGGAGGCAGAGGAGGACAATGGTATTTCACATGATTTTTCCTCTATAATGATATTCATTAATCAGTTACAAGATAGAAACGATGCAGGCACTAAATTTCTTGCTATCACATCACTAGCGAAGCGTGTCGACCTCGAAGACACAGAACACGAACCATCACTGGAGGATGAGGTGATCTCTGATGATGACAGCAAGGACGAGGAGAAAGAGGAAGAGGCACAAGAGGATGATACTGAGGAAGAAGAGGAGGAGGAGAAAGAGGAGGAGGGAGAGGTTAAATCAGAGGGGGATATGGCAGAAGCTGAGGAGGAGGAGGAGGAGGAGGAGGAAGAGAAGGTGGTACAAAAGGAAGCCTTGGATAGTGAGGAGGAAGAAAAGGTGGACACAGAGGAGGAAGAGAAAGACGAAGAGGTGGCTACAGATGAGGAGGAGAAAGAGGAGGAGGATGAGGAGAAGATAGAAGAAGAAGAAGAAGAAGAGGTGGCTACAGAGGAGGAGGAGAAAGAGGAGGAGCATGAGGAGAAGATAGAAGAAGAAGAAGAGGTGGCTACAAAGGAGGAGGAGGAGGAAGAATTGAAAACAAAGGAGGATGTAGAAGAAGAGGAAGATATTAAGACCGAGGAGGATGGGGTGGAAGAGGAGGAGGAGGAGGAGGAGGAGGAGTTAAAAACAGAGGAAGATGTGGTAGAAAATGAGGAGGAGGCGAAAGAAGAAGACCATGACGTAGATGATCAAGATGACCTCACTGTCAAAGAGGAGGCCAGTGATGGCGATGACAGAGGAGAGCTTGATGAAGAAGAGGAGGCCACTGATCTTATTCTAGGCGACAGTGATGAGGAGGAAGAGGAGAAGCAGGAGGTCGAAGAGGCAGATTCTGATGCCACTGTCGACGAAGACGTTGATGATGATTATGATCATGATGAAGATAAAGATCTCGATGGTGATGAAGAGGGAGACAAAGACATGGCTGACGCTGATGTCAAATATCAAGATGTAAAAGCTGATCAAGAAGATCAAGAAGTTGAAATGAAAGATGATAAGGCTGTGGAGGAAGAGGAGGAAGAAGAAAAACCGGACGAGGAGGATGAAGAGGAGATTAAGATGGAGGACATGAAGGAGGAGGAGGAGGAGAAGAAAGGTGTGGAAGAGGAGGCGGAGGAGGAGGAGGAAGAAGAAAAAGAGCCATCAATCCAACAACTTCATCTTCAACTTGAAATTCTGACAGCTGAAAAGCTTGATGTGGTCGATGCAGTGTCTGAAACTGACGATGAGGATGAGGAAGAAATGACAACCGTCTCCGATGGAGATGAATACTCCGACATCATCGACGATGATGACGAAAACAACAACAACAGTGAGAGCAGGAAAACTGAACCTAAGAGACGGAGGAAGGTGCACATTCCCTTCCAGAGGCTCAGAAGAGTCGGATCCAGGGCGAGCCTCAAAGAAGACAAACTGGATATTCAGCTTGAGAAAGGTATAACACATTTACCATTATCATCACATATTTTTTTATCATTTTTTTCATTACCAGGTATTATCATCTTAAATATATCTGAATGGTGAGTGTGTTAATGTGAATGTAATGTTGAATGAAAGCGTGATTTTCTTATCATCCATACATAACATTTGTTTCCAAGGAGATACTGAATGCTTTTCAACTCAAAACAGTCTTCAGTAGCATTGTTGTTTGGGAAATGACTGTAAGGTTATGAATATAATAAATATTTGTATAGTGTTTGATGTAGCATGCTTGATATTTCCATTTTATAACATGCAGCATTGTGTTTGTGAATTGTCTGAAAATCTAATGTTTGTCAACTACCATTTGACAGTCGATTGATTTTTCGGGGGGAATTTTTTTTTACTGTAATATTAATAGTCATCAAGCAGTGCATCAGTGTTTTACCACCAGATTGAATTTCAACACCAAGCTGTCTACTAGATTATAACTGCTTATCACTGCTTTATAGGGCTCATTACAGACAAATTTAGGGCTATAATTGAATAGCAAATGAAGATGGACACAATGAGGCCAAGTCAAGTTTTATTTAGACCAGAAACTCATCCTGACTTAGGTGTGAATAGCTGCAAGGAAAGAGGATCTTGGGACTAATGCACACTGTCCCAAGTGTCCCTGAGCACATTTCATCTCCTTTTAGTGTGCTTTATATGTTTCACATTGATGACTCAGTAAAGACAAATCTGTCTCCCACTGTGCTAATTCTGAATGGTCCCTTATTGAAACGATGCAGCGATTGCCCTTGGCGGTGTGCTGGGGCCGTTTGTACAGAGAGCAGCTGGACGGAGTCGTCAGACTGCCAGCGAGACTTACAGAGAAGCATGGATAGTTTTCTCACTGAAGATGTCGGAGTCAACTTGCAGCTGTACTGTTCTGCCATCCACTGTGAATTATGGATTGTGTTAAAGGGAAACAGTCATTGAAAAATGCTGATTCATTAAATAGATGTTTATACTTTACTGTACAACTCTACAAGCTAGCTCTAAAAGTTAGGGCTAGTTGTTTCAACAGTATATCATAACATTATTTGTGGTGTGTTTTTGATTGCTTATAGTGCTTATGCATGCATGATGTATTTTTATGATGACTTTATATTGTATCTCCCTACCTGGAGATACTGCTTAATGTATTGTGGACATACAATTCCACAAACTTTTTATTTTCTTTACATATTTCACATATTTCTATATGATATACTGTAGTTCTCAAAGAAGCAAAGGAAAGACATGCAACAAAAGAAGTAGAAGATGCCATTATTAAAGGTAATATTCTGACCCTCCCCACCCTTTGAGCAACTCCATCAAATTACCTAACTACCAACATTCATTTTTACATTTCTGTCACTTACAGACCTCAAAGCTGCAGAAACCAAAAAAGTTGAGAAGAAGGAGAAGAAGGAACCCAAAATTGAGAAAAAGGTAGAGACAAAGCTAAAAGAAGAACAGCCTGAGAAAAAGGCCAAACCTGAGGCAAAACCCATTATGAAGAAAACAGAGAGGCCAAAACCCAAAGGTAATCAGACTAAATGATGAAATGAATGCCTGAAATTACAATATATTGTTGAAATATCCCTGGTGTATTATAGGAAAAATCCACCCTAAAACACTAACACTGCTAAAATATAAACAGCCATTGATGATGCATTTCTGGGACCGTTTTGTTGTTTGGTGTATTTTTCTTATTCCTGCGTAGACATGACATTGAGATATTTCCTGCGCAGCTACAGTGGAGTTTGTTTTTTTTCAATTATCTAAATCCATCGTAGAAGAGGAAGATATACCAACCAACAGTAGCCACAGTAGACTATAATGCAATGCAGCCATGCCTTGCATCATTGCATATCTGTCATTGGTAGCATGTGAAATACAACACCCTCTCTGATGGCTTATTTGTAATTTGAACAACTGGGCACAGCACAGCACGGCATTGTTCTCTCTCCTCTCTCATTTTTCCTCAGCTGGAAAAACTTACTATGCTCTTGCTAAGAACTAAGTGTTGAAGGTAATTCTGGGAAATGTAGGAAATTACTACCTGAAGTAGAATTAGATGAGGCAGGTTGAGGGAAAGAGGGTACACTAAAAAAGTAAATGACAACACTTCACATCACAACTTCTGGAATGCATTGATCATAAACTGATGAACTATAACAGTGTAAGTATCCAAGGATGGCTATTGGGCTTTTAGATAGCCATAGGGTATAATACGTAATGTAAAGATCTAAATATGACGTATGCCTATATGCATGTCTTTGAAGATACAGTATGGTCCTGTCAAGTTGCCTCATATTACAGTAACAGTGTTAATCTCATGACCATGATAGAATGTACTGCTGCTTCATTAACATGTGTAACTGTACTGGTTATGTATTCATATGAACATGCTGCAAATATATGACTGCAAATACTGGTAAACATGCAAAACAGGACTGTATCTGTGAAACAAGATTCTCCAAACAAACTATAGTGTTAACTACAGAAAATGACATGTCAGTAACCTTACAATTTATCCATATATTCTCAGTGTTTTACCACCGAAAGATTTACTTTTCAGGAAGTGAGAAAGCTAACTGATTCCCCCATTGACACTGAGTCAGAGAACATGTGCTTCACCTCAGCTATTTTCTTACAGCAAGACAAATATTTTTTAGGACCTGAAAAACTGATATTTTTGTGATTGCGTTTAGAAGAAAAGCTTAAAAAGGAGAAAGAACCAAAGCCTTCCAAAGAGGAGAAAGAAGTGAAGAAGCCTTCTAAAGAAGAGAAAGAAGTGATAAAACCTTCCATAGAAGTGAAAAAGCCTTCTACAGAGGAGAAAGTAAAAAGGCCTTCTAAGGAAAAGAAAGAAGTGAAGAAACCTAAAGAAGTGACAGAAGTGAAAAGGCCTTCTAAGGAAGAGAAAGAAGTAAAGAAACCCTCTAAAGAAGAGAAAGAAGTAAAGAAATCTAAGGAAGAGAAAGAAGTGAAGAAACCTTCCAAAGAAGAGACAGAAGTCAAAAAGCCTTCTAAACAGGCGAAAGCACCAAAAAAGCCTCCTAAGGAGGAGAAAGGAGTGAAGAAGCCTTCTAAAGAGGAGAAAGAAATCAAGAAGCCTTCTAAGGAGGAGAAAGAAGTGAAGAAGCCTGCTAAGGAGGAGAAAGAAATCAAGAAGCCTTCTAAGGAGGAGAAAGAAGTGAAGAAGCCTTCTAAGGAGGAGAAAGAAATCAAGAAGCCTTCTAAGGAGGAGAAAGAAGTGAAGAAGCCTTCTAAGGAGGAGAAAGAAATCAAGAAGCCTTCTAAGGAGGAGAAAGAAGTAAAGAAGCCTTCTAAGGAGGAGAAAGAAATCAAGAAGCCTTCTAAAGAAGAGAAAGAACCAAAAAAGCCTTCTAAAGAGGAGAAAGGAGTGAAGAAGCCTTCTAAGGAGGAGAAAGAACCAAAAAAGCCTTCTAAAGAGGAGAAAGAAGTGAAGAAGCCTTCTAAGGAGGAGAAAGAAGTGAAGAAGCCCCCTAAAGAGGAGAAAGAACCAAAAAAGCCTTCTAAGGAGGAGAAAGAAGTAAAGAAGCCTTCTAAAGAAGAGAAAGAACCAAAAAAGCCTTCTAAGGAGGAGAAAGAAGTGAAGAAGCCTTCAAAAGAAGAGAAAGAACCAAAAAAGCCTTCTAAAGAGGAAAAAGAACCAAAAAAGCCTTCTAAAGAGGAAAAGGAAGAGAAGAAGCTTTCTAAGAAAGAGAAAGTGAAGAAACCTTCTAAGGAGAAAGAAGTGAAGAAGCCTTCTAAAGAAGAGAAAGAACCAAAAAAGCCTTCTAAAGAGGAGAAAGAAGAGAAGAAGGCTTCTAAGGAGAAAGAAGAGAAGAAGCCTCATAAAGAAGAGAAAGAAGTGAAGAAGTCTCTTAAAGAAGAGAAAGAAGTGAAGCCTCTTAAAGAAGAGAAAGTGAAGAAGCCTCTTAGAGAAGAGAAAGAAGAGAAGAAACCTTCTAAAGAGGAAAAAGAGGTGAAGAAACCTCCTAAAGAGGAGAAAGAACCAAAAAAGCCTTCTAAAGAGGAGAAAGAAATGAAGAAGCCTTCTAAAGAGGAGAAAGAACCCAAAACGCCTTCTAAAGAGAAAGAAGAGAAGAAGCCTTCTAAGGAGGAGAAAGAAGTGAAGAAGCCCCCTAAAGAAGAGAAAGAACCAAAAAAGCCTTCTAAAGAGGAGAAAGAACCAAAAAAGCCTTCTAAAGAGGAGAAAGAAGTGAAGAAGCCTTCTAAAGAAGAGAAAGAACCAAAAAAGCCCTCTAAAGAGGAGAAAGAACCAAAAAGGCCTTCTAAAGAGGAGAAAGAAGTGAAGAAGCCTTCTAAAGAAGAGAAAGAACCAAAAAAGCCTTCTAAAGAAGAGAAAGAAATTAAGAAACCTTCTAAGGAGGAGAAAGAAGTAAAGACGCCTTCTAAAGAAGAGAAAGAAGTGAAGAAACCCTCTAAAGAGGAGAAAGAAGCAATAGAAGAGGCTGAACCTCTGAAGAAGAAAGACACTTTTGAAATTAAAAAGACAGGTAGGCCTCTAATGAAGCAAAGGCTGGGAAGCTAGTTCAGCCAGACAACTCGAGTGGCTCTGTGGCTCTGTGGCTCTGTGCTCTGGATCAGCGATGTTTCAGCTGAGCTTGCCTATTGCCATGACTAATTGGGTGGCCGGTCAAACTCTCATACTCATGCTGCTCGCCCTGATGCCGCTGCTGCTGCTGCCGCTGCTGCCCATGCTGCCCATGCTTCTCACATCCCACCTCCACCCCAGCATCCAACTGTCGTCTCTGTTTCTTTGTGGTTCATCAGAGGGGGTTGCATTGATCTCTTACTGCTGTCGCTTTAGGCTGGCATTAATTTACGCTTCACAGGGAGCCAAAAAAAAATTGATTCTCAATAAAAATGTTCCTATTCTGTTTGTGAGTTGTCTGACTGAAATGCAATAATTGACCTCATCAACACAGACAAAATGCAAGTTGCTGTATGGAGCATTCATGTTATGGATGTTATGTGTTATGCTATGTACTGTGTTTATGTGCTAGTTAAATGAAGGGTTTAATTCCAAAATGGCATCTTTCCTTTGCATGATATTCTTAATTTATTGGCTTTTTAAAATACTACGAGCAATAACTGAAAGCTTGTAACATTTAAGCAATTTTGATACTTTTGATGGTCTTTTGAAACATTATGTTATCACATTTAGAAGAGAAGCCTCATAAGAAGCCTTCCATAGACAAGGAAGAACCAAAGGGGCCTAAACCTCTGAAGAAGAAAGACATTCATGAGACTGAAAAGAAAGGTAGGCTAATAAATCAACGTGTTAGGTTCCTCATCTACATGTATGCACATAAAAGACAAACTCTGTGTATTTTTACTAAACATTAATACATTTTGAATGGCCCTATGATATAAAACTTGATATTGTAGAGACATAATGAGAGATGTTTTTTATTATTTTGAAGATGAGGGACCCAAAAAGGAGAAAGAATCTAAGAAGCCTTCTAAAGAGGAGAGAGAAGTTAAGGCAGAGGCTGAACCACTGAAGAAGAAAGACACTCATGAAATTAAAAAGAAAGGTATGCTGCTAAAACGTCAAAAAAGTCATAACTGTTATTGTACAGTATGCGGCCACATGTTATTTTTATTGTAAAATGCTTATGAAAAGCTATGGACATGGTTTAGTTTGTAGAACATTTCAGAAAGGATATGCACAATGGCATGTCATGGAAACATCAACTTTTTAATCATGTACTGTTAGGTTTAGTCAAAAACAAAGAATGCAGTTAAAGTTAGGTTAGGTTCAAGGAAAGGGTACTTTGATTAGGTTAGGTTTTGGTAGGGTAATCAGAAGCAGTCACATGGGTTAACACACTTTGACTAGAAGGCAAAAAAAATGGACTATTGTTACCCATTTGGTTACAATGAACAATTTCATGTTTTGTGATTATTTTTAAGATAAAGAACTGGAGAAGCCTTCCAAAGATGAGAAAGAACTGAAGAAGCCTTCTAAAGACAAAAAAGAGATCAAGAAACCCCCTAAAGAAGACAAACAGCAAAAGAAGCCTTCCAAGGAGGAGGAGGAACCAAAGAAACTATCTAAAGAGGTTAAGGAAGCCAAAAAGCTTCCCAAAGAACGTAAAGAACTAAAGAAGCCTTCCAAAGAAGAGATAGAACCAAAGAAAACTTCCAAAGCAGAGAAAGAACCACGTGAGCCTTCTAAAGATGAAAAAGTACAGAAGCCCTCCAAAGAAGAGAAAGAAATCAAGAAGCCTCTAAAAGCAGAGAGGGAACCAAGGAAGTCCTCCAAAGAAGAACAAGAACTAAAGAAGCTCTCTAAAGAAGAGGGAGAACTACCAAAACCATCTAAAAAAGAAGTCAAGAAACCTCCAAAAGAAGAGAAAGTAACAAAGAAGCCATCCAAAGAAGAGAAAGAAACAACAAAGCCTTCTAAAGAGGTAAAGGAACTCAAAAAGCATCCACAAGAGGAGAAAGAAGTAAAGAAGCCTCCAAAAGAAGAAAAAGAACCAAAAAAGCCCTCCAAAGAAGAGAAAGAACCAACAAAGCCTTCTAAAGAGGTGAAGGAAGTCAAAAAGATTCCCAAGGAAGGGGAAGAGCCAAAGAAGCCTTCCAAAGAAGAGACAGTACCTAAGAAGCCCTCTAAAGAAGAGCAAGAACCAGAGAAACCTTCCAAAAAAGAGAAAGAACAAAAGAAATCCTCTAGAGAAGAGAAAGAACTCAAGAAGCCTCTCAAGGAAGAGAAGGAAACAAAGAAGCCTCCAAAAGAAGAAAAAGAACCAAAGAAGCCCTCCAAAGAAGAGAAAGAACCAACAAAGCCTTCTAAACAGGTGAAGGAGGACAAAAAGATTCCCAAAGAAGGGGAAGAGCCAAAGAGGCTTTCCAAAGAAGAGGCAGTGCCAACGAAGCCCTCTAAAGAAGAACAAGCACCAGAGAAACCTTCCAAAGAACATAAAGAACAGAGGAAATCTTCTAGAGAAGAGAAAGGGGTGAAGGAGCCTCTCAAGGAAGAGAAGGAACCAAAGAAACCCTCCAAAGAAGAGAAAGAACCAACAAAGCCTTCTAAAGAGGTGAAGGAAGTCAGAAAGGCTCCCAAAGAAAGGGAAGAGCCAAAGAAGCCTTCAAAAGAAGAGACAGTGCCAAAGAAGCCGTCTAAAGAAGAGCAAGAACCAAAGAAACCTTCCAAAGAAGATAAAGAACAAAAGAAATCTTCTAGAGAAGAGAAAGAGGTCAAAAAGCCTCTCAAGGAAGAAAAAGAACCAAAGAAGCCTTCAAAAGAAGTGAAAGAGCCATCAAAGCCTTCTAAGGAGGTGAAGGAAGTCAAAACGATTCCCAAAGAAGGGGAAGAGCCAAAGAAGCCTTCAAAAGAAGAGACAGTACCAAAGAAGCCCTCTAAAGAAGAGCAAGAACCAGAGAAACCTTCCAAAGAAAAGAAAGAACTAAAGCCTTCTAGAGAAGAAAAAGAGGTCAAGAAGACTCCCAAAGAAAAGGAACCAAAGACGCCTCCCAAAGAAGAGAAAGAATCAAAGGAAACCCAACCTCTAAAGAGGAAAGACACTAAGACAGGTAAGCCAGCAATGATGTTTAAAGCAACCACAATATATGACAGGAACCATTTATCCTCAAAACTCGACAAACACTGTTATTAATTTATTTTAAATGAAATGTCTGCAATTACATAGAAGAACCCAAAAAGAAACCTTCCAAAGAGGAGAAGGAGGTGAAGAAAGAAATTGAACCTCTGAAAAAGGAGACAACTCATGAAATTAAAAAGACAGGTATGCACAGAATATACCTATGTTTGGCTCCTAATTAACCCACATCAAATACTATTATGATACAAAATATTAATATTTTTTGTATATGGATACATTCATTTATGTATTAATTGTATTGTATTATGAAACACTGTGTGATTACTCATAGAAGAGCCCAAAAAGAAGCCTTCCAAAGAACAAAAAGAAGAAGCTAAAAAGATTGGTAGGCTTCATTAATTCAATAAGGTTGTGTCTTTGTCTCTTCCATGTGAAACTGTTCCTTCAGCTTTTCCCTTTTATTTCAGAACATGAACCCAAAAAGCCTGTAAAGAAGGTTAAAGTTTTCAAGAAGGAGGTTGTCTCTGTCCTGAAAAAGGCACATCTTAATGTTACAAAAGCAGGTGAGACAATACATAATAAGCATGGGTCACTGTAAAGTTTTACCCGCATTTTCAGTATTTGAATGAATGAAGTCTGTAGTGACACAGTTTAAATTCAATTATTCAGAGGAAGCCAAAAAGAAGCATGCAGTGGAGCTGAAGAGAGAAAAGAAAACTGAGCTTCCTATCAAAAAAGCAGGTGAGAGAGACTTCTTGTAGTAAACTTCTCTGAATCTAATACACACAAATCAAAATCATACTTCATTAGCAATACAGTGTTATGTTAAATAAACAAGCACAGATCCTGTACAGACCCACGGCACGTGTTCAATTCTATGCACTGAAGCACTGCGACACGGTTAAATGACCTAATTCCACTAACGTTAAGGTAACGTTAAAGGCACTTACTGTACCGTTAAAGTTTGTAGGGCATCGAAGACGAGTTACCATCTGCAAATCCCTGTTACTGACTGTGAAATGTTAAGTTTCACTTTTGTTTTCACACCTGGAGACTGTGGATTGAGTTCAATGTTGCTGGTCTGCTGTCTGTACATCTCCAAATTACAAACATGATGTGATGCGCACATCAGGCACATTAAAGATCGATTTAGATCCATTTCTATACAGTGAGCAACTTCTGATTTTGTGTCTCTGTATGGGAAACACTGCATCGCACAGTCAAAATCGCCCTCTAGAGACCATCTGACGAAGCACATCATCTCACTAAGCATTACCTGACTGACTGAGTAACTGAGTGACTGACTGCCTGACCTGAATTTGCCTCATGATGCCCTCGGCTGCGCCGTGGGAAAAAAAAAGCTTCAAATACAACAGCATGACACTGAAATTGTGGCATCGGCTTTCTCCCCTTTATTTCAGCCGATGAACCCAAGAAGCCAGTCAAGGTGCTGAAAGCTGTCAAGAAGGAGGTTGTCCCTGTCCTGAAAAATGTTACAAAAACAGGTGAGTAACAGGCCACTCAACCCAACAGTATGCAAACTTAAAGCTGCAGTTTGTACGATTTTAAGCATTGTACTATCTCTAAAATATCTTGGATCAAGAGGGATAATAAACAAGGCTCAAAAGGGCTCAAAATTGCAATAAGTAAGCTCTTTACAGCCTATAGCGCAAAATGATCATAGGTCTGGTTTCAAAAGCCTTTATGGATGATATGTATGTAAATTCGTGATGGCAATGTTTTATTAATATCTTTTACAGTAGAAGCTGAAGTTTCTAAAGAAAAGCCCAAACCCGCACCAGTTCAGAAAGGTATATAACCATTATGTTTGCTACAGTATTTTGCACAATCTCCAAAAAGATGTTGATACATTTTCTGTGTTGCTTATTATTTATTATCATATTTGTCTCTCTTCTGTTGCTGCTCACATTTTTATCTCTAATGTTATGAAACAGGAGTGATGATGAGTGAATTGTCTCATTTGTTCAGTTAGTCACCATGTTATTTTCTATTTTAGATGCTGTAGTTACCAAAGAAAAAGTCAAACGAGTTCCTGCAAAGAAGGGTAACAACATATTTTTCAGAATAATTGTCCTTGCAGTACATAATACCTATTTTGTATTTGACTTCAGACTATGTACAGTTTATGTAAGCATATTATACTTCAGCACCTTCCATATTGTGTGCATATGTTTGTGTTTGCGTGTGGTTAAAAAAATAAATAAATGAATAAATAAATACTGATTCTGCCATATTTAGATGCTGACGTTGACAAGAAGAAGGCTGCTCCTATAAAGAAAGGTATAGATTTCTCTGCTTTTTATTTTTACTGCATAATATTCAGGCATGCAAAGTTAAAGCAGCAATGTGGTGCACACTATTTGTGTATAATACAAAGCTTATACAGAAACATCACCATGTTATCAGGCTATAAAGCTAATTCTGAAGTTACTATAACTAAGCAAATGGCAAAGGTAACAAATACAAAGAATTGTAATGGTTTATTACATACATCAAAGCAACAGACTGAGTGGAAATATAAAAGTCTAATAGTAGAATCTCCTTTCCTCGGTCTTCTTTTTTGACACAGAAGTTCCAAAGGAAAAAGCCAAGGCAGCTCCTGCCAAGAAAGGTATATTCATGAATTTACAAGCTATAACCTCTTCATGATTTTTTCATCTTCAAAGATTAAAGCAAATAATTGCTATAATGGCAGTAACCACCCTCTAGAGGCCATCTGACAAAGCACATCATCTCACTAAGCGTTACCTGACCGACTGACTGAGTGAGTGAGTGACTGACTGCCTGACCTGAATTTGCCTCATGATGCCCTCGGCTGTGCCGTGGGAAAAAAAAGCTTCAAATACAACAGCGTGACACTGAAATTGTGGCATCGGCTTTCTCCCCTTTATTTCAGCCGATGAACCCAAGAAGCCAGTCAAGGTGCTGAAAGCTGTCAAGAAGATGGTTGTCCCTGTCCTGAAAAATGTTACAAAAACAGGTGAGTAACAGGCCACTCAACCCAACAGTATGCAGACTTAAAGCTGCAGTTTGTACGATTTTAAGCATTGTACTATCTCTAAAATATCGTGGATCAAGAGGGATAATAAACAAGGCTATATTTAAAAGGGAAAAAGTTAAATCTTTACAGCCTATAGCGCAAAATGATCATAATATATTTGCAGGGGGTTGACATGGTTATTGATCAATAACTCAACTCACCTTCAGCCCATACTCTGTTTTGCCCATTGGAATTTCAAGACACTCCCAATCCACACCCAACCTATTCAACCTGTGCAACTCTCTACTATGTGTTGTGAAGTTGTGACTATATTGTTTGTGTCAATTACAAGCATCTCCACTCAAGGGGGTGGGAGTGGTGGGGGCTGTGTCTTAGACTTGTGTACAGGAGATAAATTATATCAATGGTGTTGCAATTCCTATTGGTCGCCAATAGAGAGCGATACAGGTCATAGATTACTTAATGCCCCTTTCAAGCCACAGAAATGACCACTGAAATTCTTACTTGACTTAAATTTGACTTGACCTGCCCTTCCTTGCTAATTTATGACATTTTAAAATCTGATGTCTAATTGCAAAATTGCAGCTTGAAGTTAGTAAGACTCTCTGGGAGAAATGGAAAGCATGTCGAGCCATCATAAAACTGTGTTTATCATGAAATTCAGACATTCATTTAGCCAAAGGTACAACAATGTAAGCCCAAGCAAACTGCAGCAATGCAGCTGCACAATGCAGCTTTGATGTCCTCTAGTGAAAAGGTTTTCTCGATCTATCAAATATGCCATTATATGTGTTTGAGATTAAACAAAAATAAATTACATGACTATGACTATATGTTACTTCTGAAATATGTTAATATCATAGTTCATATAATAAGCTACTATGATGGTTACCGTAATAATTTTCCTAATTTGTGTATTTAGAGGAACAGACCAGGAAAAGAGTTCTCAAAGAGGTTAAGGAAGACAAAAAGATTGAACTTCCTGAAAAGAAGGCACCTGCCAAGAAAAAAGGTATAAAAGCTATATAAAATTCCCAATCCTGCTTATCTTGATTGGCATCAATAATGTCAAATAATATCAAAGGCAGAACTCAGATAGACAGACTAAGCTGCTCTTTATCATGACCTGCACTCTAGTATGCAGTATTAACAAAGCTCAGGGTTTATCAAGCTGAAGTGACAAACTGATGTCATTTTGACAGCTACTATTATTATGCATTTCTAATAAGCATGTTCAAATATTTAACTTTGCAATGTGATAATTTTGTAATTTTAGACTAAACAAAAAAGAAGCATGTAGAAGAGCTGAAGGAAACTCACTTTAAAGGAAAACTTATATGTGAGATGTGGATATCCAAATAGTTAAAAATAAATGTTGAAAAAACAAGGTCCTACACTGTTTGCATAAATATCTTGATGTTTATTATAGAACCCAAGGCTCCAAAAGAAAAGGCCAAGCCACTGGCTGTGATAAAAGGTAATCAATTGCTAACTATCTATTTCAATACAATACTCAATCCTCTGCATTATATCTTAGATTATTGTGCCAGTTTAAATAAACAAACCAAATGTAGGCAAACCATCTACAGCTTTGCAGTATATTTAAAACTTTTGTTTAGCAATACAATCAAAGATCCACACATTTCTTACTTTAATTGAAACAAATATATTATTGGGTTAATTAAATTCCACCCTCTTTTAACCAAGTGTTGTCCTTGTTTGATAGAGCCTAAGGTGAAAAGTAAAGCTGAACCTGCAGAGAAAGGTACTAAAAAAATGTTTGTACTGCACCTTTACATGTAGCCTTAACAACAACAACAACAACAACAAAAACAACAACAACAACAACAACAACAACAAATAATAATAATAATAATAATAATAATAATTATAGAAGAATGCACTAAACCTTGTGAGTCAAACTATCTAATGAATGATATTTTTGCATTTTCCGCAGAAGTAAAGGTTCCTGAGAAACCTAAAGACAAAGCCAAACCAGAACCTGAAAAGAAAGGTACTGCCATGATCTTTTTCTTTTGTTTCATTTGTCAATTTCAATTCTGACATTTTTTAGACTCCATAATCTAATTTCCCCATAATTTTCAATTAATCAATCAACTGAAAGCTCAAAAGAACAACAATCATATTCTAGGTAGATATCATGCATTGATGTTAATGGTGGTGACATTTCATGTGTTCTGCAACATATATACAGTATTAAAGTAATATAGGCTATTCAAATGAAATGGCATTTTGTGATGGTAGTGATATTTTCTTGATAGTTAGCATGCTATAAACCTCTTTTTCACCTCAAAATGAACACTGAAGATGGCTATGTGTAATTGTGCTATACCATGTGCTGTATACTGTATATACAGATACAATTAATAATCAGTAAGGTTTATTTATACCTTATGAACTTGAGGCAGTGCAAAAGTGTCTCTTTTAAGAGTCTTTTTTTCCACCAGTGGCAGCTCCCAAGGAGCCCAAGGAACCAAAGGAAAAAGTCAAACCTGAACCTGCAAAAACTGGTAATGCAAAGATTCATTGACTTTGCATTCTACCCCCTTTGGAGAAACATACTGAATATGCATGATAGTTACATGTATGTCTCTCTCAGAGAAGGATATACAACAAGAAAATCCTATATAAAACCCATAAAAATTATATTACACTACATGTTGAAGCAAAGTTCAGTAGTAACAGGGACGGGCAGAAAGGCGTCCATTTGAATGGCAATTATTTAAGACAGTATTAAGATGTAACCTGCTAAGAAAATGGAAAGCACATCAGCTATGATTATTACTATGAAGACTACATGTACATTCACCTTTTTTTCCACAGACACTGATGCAGTGAAGGAAAAGGACAAACCAACCCCTGTGAAAAAAGGTAGGCCTGATTTCAAAAGCCTTTAAGAATGATATGTATGTAAATTTGTGATGGCAATGTTTTATTCACATCTTTTACAGTAGAAGCTGAAGTTTCTAAAGAAAAGCCCAAACCCCCACCAGTTCAGAAAGGTATATAACCATTATGTTTGCTGCAGTATTTTGATACATTTTCCGTGTTGCTTGTTATATTATCATATTTGTCTCTCTTTCTGTTGCTGCTCACATTTTTATCTCTGACATTATGAAACAGGAGTGATGAGTGACTTGTCTCATTTGTTCAAGTTAGTCAGCATGTTATTTTCTACTTTAGATGCTGAAGTTACCAAAGAAAAAGTCAAACGAGCTCCTGCAAAGAAGGGTAACAACATGTTTTTCAGAATAATTGTCCTTGCAGTACATAATATCTATTTTATGTAAACATATTATTCTTCAGCACCTTCCATACATAAGACTGTAAACATTGCAACAGCTGAAAATATATTTATTTATTTTGTGTGTGTTTGCATGTGGTTGAATACTCTGATTTTGACATATTTAGATGCTGACATTGACAAGGAGAAGGCTGCTCCTATAAAGAAAGGTATAGATTTTTCTGATTTTATTTTTACTGCATAATATTCAGGGATACGAAGTTAAAGCAGCAACATGGTATGCACCGTTTGTGTATAATACAGACCTTACACAGCAACATCATCAGGTTATCAGGCTATAAAGCTAATTCTGAAGTTACTTTAACTAAGCAAATGGCAAAGGTAACAAATACAAAGAAATGTAATGGTTTATTACATACAGTACATCAAAGCAACAGACTGAGTGGAAATATAAAAGTTTAATAGTAGAATCTCCTTTCCTCTCCCTTCTTTTTTTGACACAGAAGTTCCAAAGGAAAAGGCCAAAGCAGCTCCTGCTAAGAAAGGTATATTCATGAATTTACAAGCTATAACCTTTTCGTGATATTTTCATCTTCAAAGATCAAACCAAATAATTGCTATTATGGCAATAACCCTAGCCTGCTGGAACAAAGTAAGTAACATAGTTTTCGTCATACAGAGGCTGCTGCTCCCAAAGAAAAGACCAAACCAGCCATCTTGAAAAAAGGTAAGACTTTACATGCAATGATATATATGAAATTAAACATACCATAACTTAAACTGCAATGATGTGTATTTTATTTTCCAATTTCTGTTGTCAGAACATGAGGGCGCCCACAGAAATGCCTCTCTGGTGAAGGAGAGAGTCAAAATAGTGCTTATGAAGAAGGGTATTCATTTCCATATTCATCTTTTCTTTCATTAGTGTGTGTGCCACTACAGAAATCATGTTTCAGATATTAGTACCTACCAGTCCTTGCATGCCTAAGTGACCTTTGCAAACCAAGCCTTGCAAAGAAAGACATGTATTTTTTTTGTAGCTTTTCAAAACTTACAATATTCACTTTCTTTTGATTCAGAAGTTGAGATGCCAAAGGAGAAAGCCAAAGCAGTACCTGCAAAGAAAGGTACGGCACATTCTGTAGAAATATTTCAAGGATCAAAATGTATAGTATATCCAGAGGTTTCGGCTTTGAATAGAGGAATTCATATATTATATGTTTGCTTTAGCAGCTGAGGTTTCAAAAGAAAAGTCTAAGCCAACTCCACCAAAGAAAGGTAAGGCTGAGGTTTCCATTTGGCTTTACTGTTTCAGTGTGTCTGGTTATAACCTTCTTATCTGGAATAATATATCTAAAACTTCTTCACTTAGAAGCTGCTGCACCCAAGGCAAAACCACCTCCAGTAATTAAAGGTACGTTGACACCGATCAACTTTTATGTTCGCTTTTTTTTTTTATTATCAAGCAATTGATTCTCATATAGTATTCATCCATTATTTCTCACAGAGGCTGAAGTTCCACCCAAAAATGTCTCTCTAACAAAGGAGAAGGTCAAGGTTGTGCCACTGAAGAAAGGTATATCTATTTTTTACACAGTTACCCTATACTAAAAAGTCATTGCATCTTTTTTTTATGCAAATCAATATTTTTATTCAAGGTGCTCAGTATTCTATTTATGAGTTTATTCATATTTATGAGTTTATTCATATCAGATTCCATTTCCATCCTGTTTCCTACCTGTATAGCCAAGATATAATTATAACCCAATTATAGGAAACATGAATAGGATATTCCAGTGTTAGTTGGGATACTGAGGCATGTAAACACTTTATCCCATTTAGTATTTTTTGTGGTCTGCATAAGCTCAGTTTCCATGGAAATATTCAGAGCATTCTGTTTAATCATGCATGTGATTAGGATTAGATATACAGTATACAGTACAAACAGCTTATTTTGAATGACCTTAATTCGGGATATGAGGCATTATTGGGAATGATGTGTGCATTCATTTAAAATTGCATTGTTCCTAATGCTTTAGGAACTAAATTTACTAACTAATTTGTGTTGTTATTCAAATGTATCATTGTGCGTCTGTTATACAAACTCAGATCTTTAAGCTGTAATTCTTTATGCGTCTCAGTGCCTGTGACTCCAAAGGAGAAAGTCAAACCAGCACCTACAAAGAAAGGTAGTTTGAAAAAGTGTGCACAGTGTAAACATTTTATCAAAGTCAAGTATCATATGTGACCTAAATGGCACATTTGATTGAATTATTTATCAACGATATTTCCTGCATCTCTCTGAGAAGTTCTGTTTTCATTTGTTTAGGTAATATACAAATGTTCAAGTTATGAATCATCAGACTTTTTTGTTTTTGGATAAACTGAAATGGCTACCATTACAGCCAAATAGACTGACAATGGTTGATATTTTTTGCTTTAGAAGCCGAGCCTCCCAAGGAGAAGAAGGCCAAACCAGTGACTCCCACAAAAGGTTTGTTTCTCTACAGTATTTTCTTTGATTTCTTTCACATTGTGTTTTGTTTCTCTTTCATTTTAAATTAAGTAATATTTTCTGTAATGATAGTTTCTCATTTAACTGTATGCATTAGAGTTAATGGGACCACACATGTATTATTCTAGCACCTGTTTCCAAGAAAAAGCCTACATCTGCTGAAAAGAAGAAAGGTATACAGCAGAAGTGTGGTGTTTATAGTGTTTATAGTGCTTATTTGTCATACTCTGTAAATGTACTACACTATAAAAATACTAATTGTCAGCAGTACTGTGGCAATATTAGTCATGATTAATTTAGTGACTGACTGTTCTCCTGAAAAGTAGCTGTTGATGATATGCTCACCCAGTCTACATGTTAGCCTGCCGCAGAATAATGGCAACAACACCCAGCTCAAAATATTTTAAACTGGTTTCACAGACATGCATTTTGATTCAATGATTTCTATTCAGTAAACATTATTTCAATTCCAAAAACATGTTGAGAAAATGTGTGCTGTGGAGCTAGTACAAAATATTGAGTTGCGGATATCCATTATGTGTTTATATATCACTGGTGTAAAACTGTGAAAGTCCCATTTTGGTGATTTTTCACGTTTTAGCTTCAGTTGAGGGATTACAAGCTCCTATATGGGTTGAGAAAATTCTTCAGCCTCTTGGGCTTATGAAACCCTTTCAGGAGCCATTGGGCAAACTCAGAATGCTTTGTCATCAAGCTAAACCAAGGTTGTTTTTCGTAGTTAATGAAAACAGTGACCATATGCTTTATCTAACCCAAAACCTGCATATTTAGCATAGTGTGTGAATCGCTTTCTACTTTCTAGGGTTGTAGCTTTTCACATATATCTGTTGTGACATTTTCCCTTGTTTCTTTTTAATGTAGAAGCTGATGTCGCAAAAGAGAAGGCAAAGGCAAAAGTCTCAAAGAAAGGTGCTGATTAGTTGAACTTTCCCTCCCTAACAGTTTATATGTGTATTCTGCATATTCAGGTTATTCAGATCCAAGACAGTATCATAACATTTCTGCAAACATCCAAGCTAGGTTTCCACATAAGTTTCTTTATGCTTACATGCTGTCATGTTGTTAAAACACCTTAATCAAATATTTAAAAAATGTGGCATACTTTCACTCAGTGGTGAGTTTAGTTACTCCTTTGTATACATCAATAGAGCAAGACTCAACACGCTGAGAGGCTTATACTAACATATTACTTGTTTTTCGTGCTTTTCTCAGAACCTGAGGTCAAGCCAGTTCATGCCAAAAAAGGTGCTGTAATAATTGTCTATCAATCATTATATGATAAAAAGCTGTTTGACTGTCCTTGACACAACAATTAATTCAAGACCATCCTGTGTTAGCTGCAGAACCTGAGGTTACAAAGGAGAAGCCCAAACCAGCTGCTGAAAAGAAAGGTACCTCTTTTATTTAAAAAAAAAAAAAAAAAGTAACAAAACATCTAAAGCATTACAGTTTGTCTTGTCTTGACATTGTCTTGATGTCAAATTCATCATTGTGAATTGTGGCTTTGCATTTGAATTTGCTCCTTCCCAAAAAGAACCTGAAGCAAGGACGGAAAAGGTCAAACCAGTCCTTGTGAAGAAAGGTAGCCTGCTGACAGATGAATTTCTGGGGTTTTAGCTTAAAAGATCATCATGATCATTTAATTATACTGTATAGTAATATTACTAAAACAACTCTAACTTGTCACCAAAGTACATAATAACAAAGCTATTCACTAAGCATCAACAAATACCTAAACAACTTATTTTCTGATATCTTTACTTTCTTCCTGGTTATTTTTTTAGAGCCTGAAGCCCCAAAGGAGAAGGTCAAACCAGCTGTTACTAAAGGTACAATACCAATAATTTTTATTTCTCACATTACTGTTTGGTGTTAATACACAAACTGTTTGATTAATTTATCATGCAACAAGAATAGTGATATAGGTTTTTCAGGTCTATATGTCAACAATACATTTGGTGATGCATTGGAGGCGATGTTAACCAGATGTTAATGTCTACAACCCTTTGAATATACACAGTACTTTAATACTTTCACAAATAAAATAAAGGAATTGTATGTTTTTATAAATTGCATTTTCTTCCTGATGGCCCAGCCATCTCTAGGCAAAAGACCAAACCAATCCGTGTGAAGAAAGGTATTTGTGGTGCTTCAGTAGAGGCAGCAATTCATGTAACCCATGTAACTGGGGCTTAATGGGTTACATGTAATGTGATCACAGTAATCTGATTACAAAATGATGCTCACTGTAATATGTTAAAGTACTTGTTGGATTACTCATTCATGAAATTAACAATACACAAATCATTTTGGAAGCAGAGTAATCCAAAAGTATCTGAAAGTAATCAGGTTACAGTAGATTAGTAGATTAGTCTGTAATAGATTACTTTCCTCATCCTGCATGTAAATCCTATTAGTGGCCTTTGAGTTATCTTGAGTTTGAAAACAAGTCAAATTTGACTTGTTCTAGAGCCTGAAGCATCAAAGGAAAAAGTTTAACTTGTTGCTGATAAAGGTTGAGAATATTTTCCCTGCTGTATATGAAATTGGTTTAACTCTTCGATTTATGGAGAGCCTCCCACACTACAGGTGCAGAGACTTAAAAGCCTAAAAGAAGGCTGAATCCGCGCCTGTAAAGAACAGTGAAAATGAATGGTCATCTGGCTCTGTGCACCATCATCAGATGCATCAGTTAATCTGTACAAAAACACAATGAATTAAGCATAACACTTGATCAGAACAACATGGTTATCATTACAGCAATCTGATTCATTTCTTGTGGAGATACTAAAGAAAAGCCTAAACCAGTGGCTGATAGGAAATGTATATCACTGCTATAACAGAGCTAGACTTTCTAACACTGATTACTGCTTTCCAGTTCTGTGTTTCTGGATCTGCAAGCTGCTTTAAGCTTTAAGAATTTTATTTTTGCAGTGTATAGTACTGTGGTTCAGACAACAGTTTGACTGGACTTGCGTAAAATGTACTAATTGTGACTTCAGCTGTACTGCTCTGTGTGCTGTTGGCCACATTTGACCTCATTTTGCATTTTGCAGAACCAGTGACTCCTAAAGAAAAAGACAAACCTGTTGCAGTGAAGAAAGGTACAGTACTGTTAGTATATCTTGATACTTGTAATCACAATTGTATTTCCTACTGAATTTCAATTCATGTACGAATTTTCAGTAGCCTAGTGTTAACAATGTTTTTTTTAGATGTTTTTGTGAATGCTTGCATTGTTGCATTATAGAACTTGTAGCATCTTGTAGCAACTCCTGTTGAAGCAGCTGCTAAAAACAGATAATCAAGGCTTTCAAAACTTTCAGTTGTTCTCCTTATCCTCAAATTACTTGGGTGAAGTGGATAGAACTTCCATATTTTAATTAAAAAAAAGACATTTCCATATGCAACAGCTTAGCCTCTAACCATAACACCTTCATAACACCAACCATGTTTTTTTTTTCTTTTTTGAAAAATGTCTCTTCGTATATTTCGTCTTACACAGAAGCATATTGACAGATATTTTGTCTTAAAGGTCATTAATAGCTGAAGATAGCCTAATTCTTTTTTTTTTTTTTAATAACAGAGTCCGCTAAAGAGAATGTGATGCCAATTTCTGCGAAGAAAGGTAGGTTTTTTGTTCCTGTCGGCAAATTCACACAATGTGTCTGAGCCAGTTTAATAAGCTGAGCCTCCTGAAGACAAACTCAAATTAGATAAAAGATAATAAACACTAACATAATTCATAGTTATGTAATAATTCCCTACATAATGAACATAGATCTTCTGTACTTCTCTGATTTTAAAGACTGTATGTGTCACAACATGCCAATGGACCTGAAGCATGTCTTTTTCGTAACGTAACATACTATTAGTCCTGAGGAGGTGCTAAACCTATCATCCATGTTATTCATCCTGAAACTGGCAAAAAAATACAGTCTTACTCAAGAAAGATAAACCTTTTTACCTTCAGTGGAGGGTAAAATGGGACAGGTCTGTAATTAAACCACTACTTTCTTGCCTGGCAGTGAAACAGAATTATAATGTCTCTCACTTATGTTCATTTTATATTTGTGAAATAGAGCCTCAGGTTTCCAAAGAAAAGGTCAAACCCACTGCAACAAAGAAAGGTATTGTGTGTATTCAATCAACTGTAAATTTATGAAAATCCCACAGGCAATCTGTGATAAAACACTGTCAGGGGGCAAAGCAACTGCTGGATTGATTTTGATCGATTATGATTATTAACCCTTTGTGGTCATTTACAGAGGACAGAGTTCTTAAAGAGAAACAAGAGCCTGCGAAAAAAGGTATCCTGATTATTAAGCAACTAAATTCATCATGACCAGACAAATGCACTCTGAGTTTACAGAATACATAATTTACTCATGGACAAAAATCCCTATTTCTGTTGTAGAAAAATCTACTGAGAAGAAAGCCGCCAAAGAAGAGAAAGCAAAAGGTAGGTACTGTAGAGTTGTGCTGTATTTTAAAAGACTCTTAATGGTGATACTATGCTTTATTGTTGTTGTGATCAATATTGTGTTTTCCTTTTTACAGCAGAGCCTGCGCTAACAGACAGCTTTGTTATGGAAGGTATGTACAAATCCCCTTTTTCTACATGGGAAATATCACATAAGTGTGCAAATTGCAAGTGCAGTTTTCTTTTTGGATGCCAGGGAAAGGCAGGGAGCATGTTATACTCTACTATACTCTACTATACTCTACTATACTCTACTATACAGTAGTACTGACTGTCCCTTACCTCCTCCCATAGATGAGATGCCCTACTTCCAGTGCTTCTTTGTGGACGAGGATGAGGCCCAGTTTCCGTTCTACGCCTTCTCACCGCTGCAGATATGAGGCTTCAGTCTGAATCCAGTCTGAACTTTAGTGTTGAGTCAATTTACTGATATTGACAAGGCCAAGTCACACCCTCCACTGCTGAAACGCAGCCTGCCGTCCACCATTGGTCTTCAATGGAGAAGCCTGGGCGACAGAGGACGACGGGTGACTTTGTGTGATGGACAGTTCTTATTTTCGTTCCAGCTTTGGTCGAGCTCTCGTAGCTGATACATGCAGCCAGTGTCATTCCTTTCCATTTTTTTTTTGCTTTTTTTTGTTTGTGTTGAGTTGTTTTGAAAGGTTGATATGCATAAAAAAGGCATATCCAATATTTTAAATGGAACAATTTAGATTAATCTTTTTGGCTGTGTGTTTATTAATTTGCACCCTCACAGGGATACATGCAAATATTTCTAATACATTTATATTTCATTTCATTTTCTTATAATCATACACTAAAAAAGGATAACCTCCATACTATTGCACAATGTTACAAATTGCTTTAAAAGAGTAATATTGAATATGTTCAACTACACTGTAAACAGGGTACAAATAATGCCACATTTACCACTCCAAGCCTGATAGAGGGCCGAGTCCTCCGAGTCGATATTTACTTGAAAAGTGGTTTAAAGTGGCACATTTGTTATTTCGCTTACACACATCAGTGTGTTTTTGGCTTTCTTCTGCATTGTAACTTGAATGGCATTAACTAAGTTTTTAATGCCCTGCTTGCTGTGCTTTCAATGCTTCGATTACAATCAAGCATTTATATTGATAATGAATAATTCCATAATTGCTAATATTCTTTCATTCATTTCTATGCTACTTTTTGTTTCTCTCACATTTTCCTCTTTTTCTCTCTTCATTAGTATTTGTAAAAGCACAAAAGGAATCACAGCTGTTAATGAAAGGGAAATTATCCTCTTTGTGTTTTTAAAAAGTTGTTCCTCTACTTACAGCACCAACTTTTTTTCTTCTTTTGTTTTGTATTTCTTATGTGTCGAAAGGAATGACCATGCACTGTCTATGAGAGCTCCCAAACAGAACCAAACAAACCGAGATCAACGCCACAACACACCGCCTGACCACCTCTCAGCACTGAGAGGGTGTTAGACTTGAGATGTGGTGGCATGTGAAAGTCTTATGAAACTATAACATCTATACATCTGTACCAACTCCTCGTTCTTATACGGGTGCTAATAACAAGCACTGCGTTGCTTGATCTCTCAGAATGAGGTTTGAGATCATATTTACATTTTCAGTGGGTAACATCAAATATCAGATTCATTTTGTATCGGAAAGCACATTTTGGAAAAGCGTTCTCCAGCCAATCTTTGTATAACCTGTTCTAATTCCTTTACTGAAGGTTTGAATTTGATGCTACTGATTTTAGTCGATATAAGCCGAATAAGTCGATTTTTTTGTCTTGCACTGGATTGCAATACTGTAATCAATGTTTTACAAATCGGAACATACAAAGTAGGGCACATTTGATGAAATTTCTGTCAATCAAAAGGGATGTTTGCTGTGGCTAACAGCTGTTCCTTGATAGACCAAAAATGCTGTTGTCAACGAGTTTGGTCAACAGCTATTTGTCTGTGTGCACAACAAAGTCAACACATTTTGGAATTGTTTTGAATGGGTTTTCACTAACAAGCAAACAGCAGCTTGAAGTTAGGGAAACCTTTTCAGGTTAACTATAAAATTCCTGTTGTAACCTAAGTATCATCTATAGTATTTTCATATTATTCATATATTATTAATATAGTATTAATACATATCTAATATCAAGATTCTAATTTATATTGCATAATAGCTATGCTAATAAGAACATTAATATAAATAGGAATTGTATATCTTGTACATGTAATGTACAGAATAGGCTACATGATTTCAGAGTGATTTTGAATAGCCAAATTATGTATTTGGAAACTCTGAAAGATGAAGAAGACGTGTGTAGGATAGCAGTCAGCTCTCTTCCAGGTTTATTTGACAACCTGACTATTGATGCTAATGTATGCTGAAGTAAAGTTTGAGTCTAGTGTTGAAACACTAACATCTTTAATTATATCTGCACATAATTTAATCGTGCGTAGCTGCAGAAGAGGTGACATGTAGGGGATCTGGACTGGTGTCTCTCAGCTAGCCTGTACCAGCTGCTGTCCACATATGGCTCTTTACATTGTGCTCCATATGCTGCGTAGGAGACGGTTGTTACAGCTTGTGGCATTGTGTGCTAATGCTGAGTCGACTCAAATGTAAGTCCACTTATCTTTAGTCATCAATAACGTAACATAATACTGTATGGTGTATTGATTTTCAAAAACACTCTGCAACTCACAGTGAACTCTGGCTCCAGTAATTATATTTTGACAACTGGAGTTTCATTGATGATGATTGGTAACAGCGAGGCTCCAGTTTTAGTGAGTGCTGTTCCCAGAGTGAGAGTGTCTTTGCATATTTCTATGAGTCACTAGTTTTAAGTAAACAAGAAATGGTGTCGCCATAACAAAAGACATTTTTAATTCATGGTGATGACCGATGAAATATTTCAAATTTGAGTTTTACTATTCTACATTTCAATCATGTTGACTGAATTGTGTCTCCAGACTAACCTTAACCAGGTATACATGTGCAATACAGGTACTTTAGATGATCTGAATGGTCAAAGCACTGTATGTTTGTCTGAACTCTGACAGTCCTTGAAAGTACTGTGCATGATGTGTGTGTTTTTGTTTTATGCTTTCAAATGTTCTTGTGATATCAGTAACATTTTTTGTATTATTATTTTCCAATTGGAACTTTAAGAAGGGAACTTTCTCCCTCTTAAATATGCAGGACAACTGGCGGCACCAAATGTGTTACTTGAAGTTATGAATGAGGCTATTTATTACCCAATAAATGTATCTCCTTACACTATAATGACAAGTATATAAGTATTTATATTCAGAGTAACCTCATTGTAAATAGTTAAATGGATGGAAAAATATACAATACCATTACTACTGAAATTGCTGCCCCCATTGTGTATCATACTCTCTTTTGTCAATTACACCTTCAGTATTTTTGTGAATGTAAGAGTAATGCTTTGACATTAAAAAATAGAAATGCACACGTTCCTTTTGTGTCATATCTTTTATCTATAAGTGCTGACTGTGCAATGTTCAATTGAGTGTGTAGTGCAGCCTTTTTCACAGTGGATGGCAGCAGTGATCAGCGTCTCAGCTGCCATACATTTATATTATTACACCCCCCCCCCCCCCCCCCCCCCCCGTGTCACCAGTTCCTGTGTTAATAGGATTTACACTCTATTCCAACCTTTTAAATGCCTTTTTTTAATCTCACATGGGAGAAGCAAATTTCTCTCCCCAGATGCTTTTGATAAACATCATCTAAAAGGCAAACAAAGTTACAAAGTGCTTTGCAATTAAGAGAGATAAAAAACAAAGGACTGATCAATAAAACAAGGATCTGTGAGGTAAAACAGTAATAAAATATAAGTTAATAATAATAATAAAGGTAGAATAAATAGATCCAGACATAGGTATAACAACTAATGGAATAAATAAATAACAGAAAAGGTCAAAAAGGTTATAAAAAGGCCATATGATAAAAGTAAGTTTTAAGAAGAGATTGAAAAGATAGATGATAAGGATGGAGAGAAAAGACTGCTGGCTGATGAACACAAAGTTATCAAAGCTCCAAAATGGGAGTCATTCTCCCCAAATATCTGATGCAGGCCGGCAGTCATCATATACTGTGAATAGGAAGCAAGGAAGGATTCTCTCTCTGCCTTTCTCTCTCACCGGTCTTTGTGTGTGTGTGTGTGTGAGTGTGTGTGTGTGTGTGTGTGTGTGTGTGTGAGAGAGAGAGAGAGAGAGAGAGACAGAGAGAGAGCGAAAGAAAGACATAATTGAATTGAGGAGGATAGACGGACTGGTCTTCACACTGTATTTCCCTAATGAGGCCAGAGAGGGGTTACTACAGGTCAGTTTACACCACTGACACAGATTCCACACAAAGAGGCCGGTCCTGCTGCTCTCCTGGGAAGATACTGAACTGAACTCTCTCTCCCTCTCTCTCTCTCTCTCTCTCTCTCTCTCTCTCTCTCTCTCTCTCTCTCTCTCTCACCATTTCTCCCTCCTGGAATGATAAGCTCCCCTTTCTACCTTTTCAAAGTGACACTTGATGTGATTGTGCTACTGTGAATATTATGTGAGATAAACTTGTCTAAACTTGTCTTTAACTATATACTATAGTTCATACTCAAATGAATTTTGGCGTACAGTAACAATTTTTGGCATATTTTAAATGGAGCGTAAGGGCAGATTTTGTTTGAAATTAATTCAGTGGGCAACGGCCAAATAAGTTCCACTCCAGTTACCATAGTTTTTTGTGTGCCAGTCTATTCAAAGGCAGCCAACAACTTGGCAGCCTTTGAGTTGAAATGAGAAGTATTCAGTAGGCTGGATGCAGCGTACGGAGCGGGACAGGAAGGCTTCAGCTTGCTCTTTCCATGTGGGAAAGACGGGGGATTGATGAGGGCGCTGGTGAAATTAATCTGAGCATGGTATGGAGAGACTGTGTTGCAGCATCACCACTAATTAATGATAAAGTGTAAACCCTTTGTTTATTGAAAATGTAAAGCATGACAGATGGAGATTATAAAGGCTTGTGGACATATGGCATATTATTTTTTTGGGACAGTTGAATCATTTTAAGCAACTAACCGTGGGATACTGGACCGATACAAACTGTCCTGCCCACATGCAGCACCTTGTCCTCCTTACAGCCGTCTGCCTCCTCATGCCATGCCATGTCATGTTCACACAGGGTTGGTCCACCGCTATCGAATGATGCTTCTACGTAATGACACCACAACTTAAACCAGATTATCCCAGGGCAAGTGACATCATCCCTCTCCTCCCCCCGTACTCCTTGCTGTCCCCTGCCATCTAGGGGTTACTAGAGGGCATTCCCTCTAGTATGAGTTCAACGGCCACACTGGGTGCCGCAGGGCCGATCAGCACCCAGCTGTCACCTGGAGCTGACCTATCACAAAGACACCATTGCTCTCTCTCTCTCTTTTTGGGCTGACACATTCGGGAATAAATGTGGGACTGCATACAAATTTGGAAGAAAAAAAAGAGAAAAACTTCAGTGAAAGAGGCTGCTCTTTTGAGATGAGTGGTACTGCTGGTGCTGCGCTGTGGTGACTTTTAAAGATCAGCTGACAAATGACATGAAGAAGGTTTAGTCAAGTAATTTATTTGCTCCCTTTTTCACATGTGATACACAGGATGGATCAGTACGAAAAAATTTAGTCCCTTCAAAATATGAGTCTGTGCAACAATTTCTGAATTTCTTATACAAAATACCTTACAAAAAGACGATTTCCCCAAAATATTTATCTCATGTTACAACAAGTGCAAATCACTGCAGTACAGTAAAAACAATAATTGGAAAACGGAGTGGCTCCTTGACCATTCGCAGTGCTGGGATGATTTGATTAGTCGCGGACGCTGGGAAAGTTACGCCTTCTCATATGTGCGGACAGCCTGGACTCCCTCAAAGGTCAGGGTCTGAGAGGCAGAGAGGCAAAAAGCAAAAGACAGCACATATTATGTTAATGGAAGGGGAAATTTGGCTGTATGATTCTAATGCACTGCACAGAAACCATGTAGTGTATGCAATGCAGCTTGTCTTTCCTCAAGTTGCTTCATTGTGAAATGGTGTATCTCCACAAATTACTTTATAAACAGATAAATACAGTCATAAAGATAAGTACAAAAAAATACTTATAATTACTAATAATACTAATAATTATTTATACCATATTCCATCATGTTGTGTGTCTTTTTTTAATTCAATCTCACCATCACCATCTTCCCATCCTTGATTTCTCTGACAAATTTAGTTTCTTTGCCATCCCACTTCTGCACATGCACGAGATTGCCTCCATCCATGGTGAGGGTCGACTGCAAGCAGAGGCAACATTTTTGTCTTAGTACTGTGAGGAAAATCCTTTTTGGGATACAGTATGAGAGCAGTCAGTTTACAGTTTTACTGCACACGCTTATTGGCCGCACAGGGTTCAGTGTGGATGATGCACAGCTGTCATAGATGTCACTCAGCTTACTTTGACATTGCGGTCATCAGCTGTGGTCTCGTCAAACTCCTCTCCCAGTTTGGAGGAGACCTCGGTGTTCCTGAAGGTGCTGAGGGTTTTCACCACCACCTTGTCTCCCTCCTGGCTGATCACAATAGTCGGCTTGGTGACATTTCCCACTTGTCTTGTGGCAAAACCGACACCTGTTCAGAAATCAGATTATTCCAACTGTATGGCTGCGGTGACATCAAGCATGACAATAGATGAACTATGAATTTTCTCTACTGAAATTGAACACGTTTGTGCAAACATAAAATAATATTATCCCGGTGAAATAAGAGTATTTCTGCAGGAGAATAATGTAGAAAGCGTCGCTCACATTACATACAATTATCTCTAAATTTAGTTAAAAAAAATAAATTATAATAATAATTCAGACATACTCACCAAGTGCCTTCATGTAATCATCAAAGTTCTCACTTTCGATCAGTTTCCATGTGGCGCAGAATGCTTCAACCATTTTGCTGAGATTGTTAGTCCGATACGAGATGACTGAGAAGTTAGTGTGATGCTGACAGACAACCTCTGGTCTCCGTACAGTAAATCTACCGCGTGCCACCCTGCGTGCCAAATTAATACTGTAACAAGGGGCGGGGATTAAAAGTCTGAGCTTGTGATCTGGTTGGATGTTTGGGACGCTTTCCGAGCTGTGATTGGTCTTGGAGGGTGGCGAGAAATTGGTAATTTGCCGCTAATTTATGGCTTTGTATAAATAATGATGATCAAGTTGTCAGTCATGCAGTGTAGCATATCGGTTGGATTTGCCTGTCTGCCCTTGTAAATGTAACTTGTAAAGCTTGTAATTATAGATTGTATTCACTACAAAGACAGTTGGTCATTTTTTAATCATTATTTATTATATTTATTTCAGTTCGTCCTGTCACCACTGGAGGGCAGTATTGTCAATTTGATTGTATTGTCTAGGATTGTTCTCTCAATTCTGGGTGATGTTCATTCAAGTGTTTTTCATATAGAATGGAGTAGAGCAGAATAGAATAGGGTGGTGAAAGCCAAGAGGTTGGAGAAATGGGAAGAGAACAAGTTCAGCTCTGAAAAACTGTGGGAAAACAGGTGAAAAATGATCAGCCTTCCCTCAAAAACTCCCACCAGTTCCCCTGAGCAAGGCACTTAACTCACACCTGCTCCAGTGAAGCCGGTCAGCAGCCAACAGCAGAGGATTGTGGGTCTGTGGCTGTATGAATGGGTCGCACAGTGGCGCTGAAAAGGCCAAAGAACATACAGTACTAAGGAAAACTGCTCCCTCATTAAATGGAGGTGAAAATGCATAAAAGGCCTTTAGAATCAGTACCAAAGCCACAGATTCCGCCCACAGAAAAAACAAGAAGTTAGCTGTAGTTTTATTGAAATGACTGTTATTGAAAGCCAAACAAGTAGTCACTACTGTATAGGTTTATTGTTGATAAAACACTTTCCCCAGATAGAATTTGACACAGACTTATGGTTACAGATATCCACTGTCATAAGGATTCTACAGTAGACCAGTCCTTGTCAATAACACTGATAAATGATTCTGCATGATACAAAAGGAAATACTTGCTATTGCAAAGTGTGTTCTCAAATGGTTTGCTGCATTTGCTTCAAACAAAAAAATCTCACTAGCAAATTCTTGGCACTGTTCCAGGCCAGATTAATGCATGAAACAAAAAAAATTATAATTTCTGCAAGCAGCATAGAAAACCTCATCAATTACAAAATCAAATTCCCAAAACAAAGCGTATTCTTTACAACCATTGTTCATAACACATAATGACATTTTTCTCAAATAAATTACCCATGAATGATGTTCAATTCCCTGAAGTTCACACATTATAGTGCATGCAAATGAAACATGGATGTTCTATACTCAAGATTAATGTCGTAGCAAATCAGGGATCTTTCTCTTCTTTCATATTCAACGAGAAATAATGATAATAGAACCATTTGAATTCATGTTGTTACACAGTATTGTTCTGGAGCAGGACTGTCTAAATACCTATAGCGCTCACTGTAATAGAGCAGGCAGGGACAGTTTGGGATAAAGGAAAAAAGGGATGAAAGAAAGCAAAAAGTGGAAAAGCAATGAGAGCAAAATCAAAGAAAGAAATGCAGAGGTAGAGTGAGAGAGGCAGAGAGTGAGGTAGGGAGGACAGAGCAGCGTTGGGGCTTCTCCATGTTAAGGCCTAGCTCTCCTCTCTCTTATCAACCCAAAACAAGCTCATCTATAAAGCCCATGAATGCAGAATAACTTTTTTGTTCACGAGGCAGTGACTGAGGGATTATAAAAATGCCAGCCACTTTGTTATTTTATGAGCCACAGAAGAACCTAATGATGGTTGATTACCTACCATAGAGGCTTGTAGACTAGACAACTTGCCAGTCCAAGCTGAAATTTAAAAGCCTTTAGCTGGCGGCTAGTATAAATTTCCCACCCTGATATCTACAGTTTATACAGAACAGTATATGACATAGGCTCTAGCTATTAAGTGCTTCAGTATGTAATTGCTATATGTTTAACTTCCACTTGTAACAGCAAGAAAACATTCTCGTAGAAACTGTTTTCTCTCGGCCTACACTTACTCACTTTATATAGAAGCTACTGATTCATGTGGAAAAAAAAATCTGATTCACTAAAGGTCAAATGGTCTCCCAGTATCTCTAAGAAAATAAAAAAGGGGGGTTTAACAGAAAGAAATTGGAATAAAGGGTCAATTATTTGGCTGATCCAATTGTGAGAACCGGCAGAGAGGGGTGGCGAAACAGAAATGTGTATTCTGTCCCAGTAATATTGCATAGACATAAAGCAGATTACAGTCACCAGTTACAAGACAGCAAAGCAAAGTGCCAAAGATGAAAACCCTTGTACTCCCCTGCCTGTAACTGCTCAGACAGACAAGAACCGGAAGGGATTAGAGGGTTCGATGTTTAAGTTTGTAACATTTGGACAGTAATACAGTATGCAAAGGGAATGGGTTCAGTTTTTTTGGCACAAGACTGATGTCTAGTGGATTGTCCTGATTGCAAAGTGGTGTCTCACTGACTGAGTGTGTGCATGTAGTTATAGGTAGCTGTGATTTGTCCATGTGCCCAAAGAGGCGGGGCTATCTGAACACCCCAACATTGATTGACAGCGCCACCTCTGGCTTCCTGGCCTTGGTTGGCCCGGCCTTCTTCTCTGGTCCGGCCCCCTGAGCGCCGTCAGATCCTGCAGCCTGCCCTCTAAAAACAAGCAAGGATACAGGACTTTACAACAGGGTCTTGTATAACAAATCACATAACATTAAGCCTAATCAAAACTAATGAACATACTTCACTGTTAATTTCACAGCTATAAATCACTGTGACCATGATGGGATTGCCACTTTAAAAGGATATAGAAGGCCTTGTAGTTAGTTACAGTAACATCCGTGAAGCCGTAATCACAAAAAGTAATATGCATTTTCCATGCTACTAAATCTGTCAATCAAAGTAAAGAAGTCCCACCCTTTCCTGCGTTGCTCTGCCTGCTCTCTCAGCCTCTGCTGGCCCTGCTCATCCTCCAGCGTGCAGAAGTCCCTGTTGCTGTCAATCAACAGGTTCTGTCCAATCAAAGAACAGATTCAATGTTACTAATAGAAATGAATCCCAAAAGTTCTAAAGTGAATCATTTTAACACATTTGTTTACTGAACATAACCTGAGTTAGCAAGTTGTTTTTTTTATTACCTTGATGCCGATTGTGTCTCCATCTTTGAGGTGGAACGGCGCTCCTAAGAGTGATTCCGCCTTTTTCTTCTTTTTTCGTTTGGAAACCTGCTGGCTCTGCCAGTAAAAGACACAGGATGTGTAAGAGAATGCTGACATTTCGGGATTTGATGTTCGAAATGAAAAATACATCCAATGAGTTGCTGATGAACTGAACAATGATCAAGGTCTGATGTCCTATCGTTGGCCACTCTTCCCTACATTTATTGCAGTCAATATTCCTCTCTAATATTCTTCCCACGGTCTCTTTCTGCTGCTTCATCATTTCCTCTTTCAACTGAATGTTTTTTATTGAGCAAGACAGTGCAAACACACATTTTGATTGCCCACTTCCCGACTCTTTCCCAACCAGGGTCTCTTTTCCTCCCCAGAAATACATCTCTTCCTTTCATACCCAGTTGGAGATGGTATCCCAAGTGTGTTTTTCTGGCTGGTGTTTGGCCAGCAGCAGTGAGTCAGGGGAGAGGCCATACTGTGCAGCCAGGGCAGTGCGCAGGGAGCGGGGGGAAGAGTCGCGGGATGAGTCCCAAACCAGTTCCTCTGGAGGGTAGTAACACCTCTCACCTGGCACTCCCATCCGAATGTGCAGCAACACCTCCTTGGGGCTGAGAGACAGGAGGAAAGTAAGGGAAAAGAGGTAAAATGAGAGAATGGGAAGGATTGAAAAGAAGGAAGAGATTGCAAGAGATGGTACACACACAATGTTGAGTCATTTCTCTTGACTTGTTGGGATGCTGCATAAAAAATACCCATGAGCAGAAATCAGCTACACCCAAACCTTACCCAAGATCCTCCTCTTTCAGTAGCTGTTGCACACAGAGTTCTGCACCACTGGTAAGCTTCAACTTCCTAAGCAAGAACAACCAAACAGAAAAGGCGGGTTATGAGGAGGAGCAATGACTGAAAAGTTTGGCATCTATCATGATGAAAAAGACTGGTACGGGAGGGAAAGTGGCCATAAATAATGTTTAAAGGAATAAACCAAGTGAGAGGGCATTTGGAGAGCAGGAGGAGTGTGCGTACCTGAGTGTGAGCTGTTGTCCTCTGAGGATTCGTGCCAGCCGCTGTCCCTCCAGCTGCCACACACGCAAGAAAGCGGGGGTTGGCACACACACACTCTGAAGGGCAGGTAGCGTCATCACCTGGTGCAGACGGAGACATGCAGGCAGAGCGAAAAGAGAGTTTTAACACATCAGGTAGAGAGAAGCATCAAATCCACATGCACACACACCTTGTGTAGCCTGACTTGAAGTTTTCTATAAAAGAAAACAGCAGCAGTGTTTCCTTTACACTCGTACAGCCAGTAAAATGTAAATAAAATAAAAAGTCATCATCTGGCCTTATTGCTCAACCTGTCCCCCAAAAGATAACAATTACAGCACAATTGTCCATATATTATGATAGAAATATCGAAATGAGATATGAGATTGATGAGATTCTTAAAACTGCAAAACCTACTGGAATTGATCCTGAAATAGGCCCAGAACCAAATTTACAGCCAGTCTTTTTTCAATTTACAGTGTCTTTATCAATGTTTAATATGATCAGAGAGGATTAACTGAGGATCCAAGAGGATTAACTTAACTTGCACACACACACACACACACACACACACACACACACACACACACACACACACACAGTCTACCTGAGACTTGAGATCTTCCAGCGTGGCCTCATCTGTGATCTCCACCTGTCCTGCAGTTCTCAGCTCTGCCATGGTGCCACCAGACAGAGGAAGCAACTGAATGTGTGTTTCACTTGCAGCCGTACCCTCCAGCATCTGGCCCTCAGAGCAGCCATTATCAGTGTGATTAAAATCTGTTTCTGAGCTGTTTCTATCCAGATACAGCCACACAGATAACTTGAGAAAACCCTGACAGAGAAAGAGAGAGAGAGAGAGATGTGTCACAGGCTAAGGGGAAACTACAGCCAAAAACAAAATGTTTATAACAGAAAATTCTGTTGAAGTACCTTTGGAGGTAGCTGTCCTTCTGTGACGACTAGTGTCTCCCCGTGACTTATCTTCAGCTGTGACAGAGAAGCATCCTGAGGAAAACAAAATGTTGTTAAGACATCCATTGATAGATACTGATGGAAAATGAAGAGGGAGGACTGCATAGACAATAATATATGTGAAAGCCTCTTTTATCCAAAGTGCTTTACAATTCCAGGAGGGCAAAGAGAGGCATGGAGGGAAAAATTAAGACCGCATCTAGCCACTCACCTCATCCATCAGCGGCTCACCAACCTCCTCACACCAATCGAGCCTCCTCAAGTGCCAACTATTGCCTATAATTCAAAAGACATTAATAATAAATCTCACTTTCCACTTTCACTGAATAGGCGAGGGGGGACATACTACCTAAAAATGTTTTTTTGATTTTTACAATGTGAAGTTTCAGTGCCACATGTCCTAAATACTGTTTCACAAACCTGTCCACCCAATAATGTGTGTAACCATGGTGAATACACAGTTGAGTCTACACACAAGTTTTGCACACACAATGTAAAACTCACCCAGCACAGAGCAAACACTATGGAGTTTTACCTTCAAGTCCCACAACATCCAGCATTGCCTTTAGACACTGTAAACACAACAATCAAAAGGTTGTACACACACATATTGTATATATATATATATATATATATACACATGTATATATACTGTAGATGTCTTAGCAGAGCTACCTACGAAAGACACACTTTGAATATTTTTCTCCTCACCTCCTTGACAGTACAAGTCTGCTCCATAATTATGTCCATCTCCATGCCAGCAGAGGGCGCTGCGCCCACAGAGAAGTGCAGGAACAGCTGCAACGCAGAGAGAAAACCTCCAAACATCAGTCAAGCATTTGAGAAGCTGTGAATTTTCTGACAATCCCCCTCGCTTCCTTAGTTCTCCTTTAGCTCACTTGCTAAAATCTACAAGTCTTAAGTCAGGTTTACCAGTGCTTGAAGCTAGTTTTCACCTTTGTATCTACAAGTACAAAGGGTTTATTGAAGATTGCAAATAAAAAGAGCACACCTGTGATGCCTTGGGTGCATTTCCAGGACACAGAGTCAGTGTGGTCATGAGCCGCACCCCTGCATCCCGAACACTCAACTCCTCACACACTGTCAAATAAACAGAGAAACCTGATTAAGTACATTTAGTAATTGTCTGCTATGACTTCAGAGGTTGACAGATTATGAGAGATGAAAGATTAGAACCAGGGGAGTATTTATTCAAATTTAGCAATGGGATAGTGTAGAGAAAAGGCATTTTTATCTCAATATTTTCCCAAAATAAGGGGAATTTCATACAAAAAAAAACTGACAGTACCTGGAGGAAGGAGTTTCCCTGTACGGTCCACCTGTCTCAAACAGTACTCCGCAGCTAGCCAGTGAGACAAAGAACAACATCACATTCACGTATGTATACTATTATACAGAGTCAATATAAGGACACAAACACAAATACTAGCTTGAATAACAGCTAGGATTAATGTTATTTGCAGATACAGTTATATGTATAATACTGAGTGTCTTGCCTTGGAGCTGCTCCTGTAGCTGCAGCTCCTCGATGGCTCTCTGCTTCACATCACACAGCAACTGGTGGGAGAGAGGCGTGCAAACACAAACACATATTTTTCAGAAAATACAATCCAATGCTGAAATGGAGAGAGAGACACAGAGCAGAGAGAGAGAGAGGGGAGCAATAGAGATACAAAGAACAGACACAGAAACACAAAGTTTGAGGTCGAGTATGAGTAACTGACCATATTTCCTGAGGCCGGAACCCTGGCTTTCTTCCTTTCCTCCTCTTTCTCCCCCTGTCCTCCTCCACCTCCTCCTCCTCCATGCGGTCTGAACTCCACCTGGAGCCAGCGGCAGTCTGACGGTGTCGTCACAGTGACCACATCTCCACTTAGACTGAACACACTGAGGAAAGTGGAGGGCGCAGTTGTAAAACACACACAAACACAACAGCATGTATGCGCCTTTCCACACTGCAGCAGACTCACCTGCTGTCGAAGGACTGCGGCTCCAGCACCAGCAGCGCGTCTCCATCTTTCAGTGACAGCTCCTTCAGGGTCCGCTGCATGTCTTCAGGAGGGAACACCCTCCATCCGCTCGCCCCTCCCCCCTCTCCTCCCCCCTGGCCTCCTCTCTTCACTCCCCCATGCTCCTGGCACAGCAGACTCTCCTGAGGTTCCCCCAGCGCCTGCCTCACCTCCCCTAGAGTCGCTCCGCCTGCGAACCCTCTCGCCTCCCTTTTAAGTCCTGGCCCCCCATTTTCAACCATGCCTGTACCCTCTTCGTGCTCCACCCCGTTCTCCCCCTGCTCCTCCCCATCTTCCTCCAAAAAGGGGCGAACGACAGTCAGCAGCACCGGCTCATACTCTGCTCCAGTTGGGACAGTCGCACCACACACCTGAAGAGACGGAAAGGGACCAGAAGAAGTGTCAGCCATTTTGGATCTAGACAAGAGAGCGGGTTTGTTCGTACTGTGTTGAACATATTGAGTTTAACTGGAATTACAGTCACTCTGGGTATTGTGTTGGATTATGTCTTTCCTCACCTCTCTGCCATTCCACACAAACAGGTCAGAGTTTGTGTAGATGCCTGCACTGTACAGGGAGACATTGTCGTCTGCAAAGAGACACAAGCAGAATGTAGTTAGTGAAATGTACAAATTACTAGCTTCTACTGTCCTGTTGAGGTGTTTTGCTAAGTATCTAACCTATAAGAGTATTGTAGAGGTGTAGACCCGCTGGAAGACACTTGGCCACAGTCAGAGCCATATCCCCTTCCCAGAGTTCCTGCATCTGAACAGACAAAAAACACATATGCACACACACAGCTTACTGGTACCATTATTTTCTTTATCTCCAATCTCTATGGCAGCCAGTGTTGTTGGTAATGAAGTTACCTGGTATATAGCTAACCGCAGGTCTCCCACAGTCTTTCTACGGTCGAAACTGAGGGTGGGGATCCCATCCTGCTCTTTGCCGATTGGTTGAAGGGCTCCATTTCCTAGCCTGTAAGAAGGTGCTAGGTGCAAATGCAGCTCCACAGTGTTGTTGCTGGCTTCAAACTGCTCACTGTAACAGGTGCAGCATGAACAGCATGGGCACATATTAATTATGTAACAAACAAATTACCATACAATATATAAATGAACAAATAAGCTCAATAAAATAAGATATTTGTCCTATGACCATAATTCTTTACTTAGCAGTTCTGTTACACATAGATATTCTAGGGACACAGGAATATGTGTTACCTCCATTTACCTCTACTGCTTGTAATGTTGGCTATTGAGGAATTTTATATTGTTGTACTGTTACACTCAGTGTAAGTCACTCTGGAGAAGAGTGTCTGCTAAACAGCTAAAATATAATGTAATATAGCGAAATATGCAACTATGTGTTTGTGTCTTCATACCGCCTCTGCTGTAGTTTGCTGTTCTCCTCCTGAGCCATCTGTGCGAGGTGAGAGGGAACTTTATACAGGGGATTCTTCAGCGCTGTACATGGACAAACAAAGAGTAATCATAAAGAGTTTGTTCAGTCTCTCATCAGCTTCCCAAGTCCTCTCTCTTAATAGATAACACATTGTCAGTCTGGATCCTTGCACAGTACAGCTTACTTCCTTAGTTTTTGATTCTTTCCTATACAGTTATTGATTGTTACCATATTACAGTCTGTTGACAGCAGACAACCAAATATGTAAAAGTCAAAATGGCAAACACACAAAACAGATGTTTCGATTTTCACCAACAAACTAAAATTGGGCTCTTTGGATGGGAATCTACAAGCGGGGGAAGTGTGACCCACTTGTTTTTTCCTGTTTTTTTTCCTCCCCGCTTAACTTGTCCTTTTCTTTTTTTGTCCTCTCTTATTCACCTCTCTGCCATTTCCTTCTCTGATCCGACTGTGCAATCACATATCCTCTCCAATCCCAATGCAACACATGGCATGCATTACCTTCGCTGGGCCTGTGCAGCTGTGTTTTCCTGTAAAACAGCATGTAGGCACTTTCTTTGCCCTGGAACTGCTTCTCTATTTCAGACTCCCTGATGGAGGTCACCGTTGAGTCGTTCAGATCAAACCAGTGGCTACCCTGCCGACAGACAGGAAGATACATCGAGGTAAACAGGCAACATAATAACAACTAGGTGTCCGTCAGGAATCAAGATTAAAAAAAAAAAGTAGATCAGCTGTTTTTTTGTCTTTACAATGGCTCCTGCTGGATAAATTGACTTTTAAACCTTGGATTCATGCTGAAATGTGCCCATTCCTCGACAATACCTCTAGTTCAGGCTTTGGTTCCTGGTTTAGTTCTGGTTGTGCTTCAGCAGGTCCTGGGTCCTGAGCTGGGGTAGGTTCAGGGTTAGCGGGGCGTTCTGCTGGGCTGGGGGGCTCGGTCACGGGGCTTGGCGGGTTTGCCTTCAGTCCCACTCGGGTACCATTAGACACCAAGATAAACACATCATTGTGGGACTGCAGGAACTACAGCAGGAGAGATGATGGTAAAATAAAGCATATGAGGTAAGGGAAAAGTAGGAGAAAACAAACATCACAGAATTATACCAGCAATCATTGCTGCAAAAGAAAACTAGAGCACCACATAATTACTAGGATGCTACACATACCTTGCCTATGGGGCCATAGTGCTTTCTGAACTTTTTGCTCCAAGATGAACCAATCTTATCCATCAGTTTCTGGCCCAGCTGGTCCAACAGCACACTCTTGGACGGCTCCTAGTGGAGGGGAAATGAACAGCACCTAATTAATAACAGTTGTGTCACTGTCTGGTGATGGATTTACAACAGGGAACATGTAAAAGCATGTACAAGAGTCCATGCATTAGATAAAATGCAGACAAAGGAAGATCTTAGAGTCAGGTGGTGTTGTACCTGGGCTATAATTGTAGTGAGGACGGACAAGGGGTCGTCTTGTTCTAGTTTTGGCTCGCACACTTTGCCCTGCTGGACCTTCTTCTGAGTCTTAGGTTTGGAGTCTTCCTCCTGAAAACAAGACACAGTGTTACCTTGATTAGTGCACACATTGACAAGCTTACAGATTCTGATGAACTGAAAAAGTTTTGCTTTTCAGGTAATAATGCACACAAGCAAACCTGCCTATATGCACATATGTTATCTACATTCAAAATTCAATACATTTGATTTTTACATTGCACATCTGCACACCTAGACACTTTCTGTTCATATGTATGAGCCTCTGATAATGTGAATATGACATACTGTATGTGGTAAATTCACTTTTTAAAGTATTATATACTGCATATATCTTGATGTTTTTGTACATTTTATTTATCTTTCTACATCATATATTTGATATAGAGCTGCAACGATTAATCGATTAATCGATTAGTTGTCAACTATTAAATTAATCGCCAACTATTTTGATAATCGATTAATCGGTTTGAGTAATTTTTTAAGAAAAATAAGTCAAAGTTCTCTGATTCCAGCTTCTTAAATGTGAATATTTTCTGGTTTCTTTACTCCTCTATGACAGTAAACTGAATATCTTTGGGTTGTGGACAAAACAAGACATTTGAGGACGTCATCTTGGGCTTTGGGAAACACTGATCGACAGTTTTCACCATTTTCTGACATTTTATAGACCAAACAACTAATCGATTAATCGAGAAAATAATCGACAGATTAATCGACAATGAAAATAATCGTTAGTTGCAGCCCTAATTTCATATGTTTTATATTTTCATAATGCATATATTTTCCATTCATTTATTATTTGAGTATGTTCTACTGCTATTATTCTGCAGACGCTGCATGCATGTTGTAATTCATATACTTTTCATTAATATATTTCTACTTAATATGTTTCAGTGTTAGGCCTGTTTCAATGTTTCATACTTGTCATTTGCTCTACTCTTTACTCCACTCTTCTTTATATCCTATTTTACTTTGCTCTACAATATTACTATTTTAATAGTAATATTAAATGTTTGCTCTTCTGCTTTTTCTCACCGGTGGCTCCCATTGGCCGAGCTGGTCAATGTCTCTGATGTACACATGGTAATGGCCGCCATAGCAACCACCTTTATGGATAATCACAGAGAACAGCTCATAGGAGTAATCAGAGTCCTCTCCATCAGTCTGTGAGGAAACACAACATAATAGGGTTAGAGTTATCATGTCATCTTACTGTTAAAAATACTTTTTGTATTAAGTGAAGTGTAGACCTGGAAACAAAGAAATGGAACAACAGGATAACAAGATAAGTTCCGTCAATAAGAATCTATTTCATATGTTTACATGTGTCTAATCTGAAAATAAGTGAGGCCAGAATGTTTAAATCCTCCTAGTACCTGTTCACAAAATGGCCGCAGGTTGATGGTGAGGGGGAAGGTGTAGCGGCCTGTCTCCTTGTATCGTTCACATTTGGCATAGTCAAAGCTGAATCTCAGCAAAGACATGGTCATGAATGGAGGGAGCTTCCTCAGCTTGGCAGACTGAATCATGGGAGGGATGGGAAAGGATAGAAGGTCAAATAGTGAGTGAAGGACAATAATTATTAACAACAATAAATAAAATAAAAGTTTATATAGTAGTATAAGTAGAAGTCCTTTTACACTGATTTGTCTATTGCATCCTCTTGTTTATGCAGTGGTTTATTGCACATTATAGTTTTAAGTGTTTGTTCAAAGCTGAAATAGGAAGATATGCAGGATTTCAACATCTCTTAAATTCACTATACCAAAATCTTTTTACACTATAAAGCAAATACAAAGGGTAACAGAATGTGTGAGTGTAACCTGTAAGCTGGGACTCACCTTGGCAGCAGTGACTAGTCTGTCACACTGTGCACAGCGGTATAAGTTGTTGCCCTCAAACAACTCTTCCTCCACAAACATATTCCACAATGCCTCTTCCAGGCTACACACACCACACACACACGCCGTCAGGTCCAGGAAGTCCTCCTAAAGAAGGCATACACAGATAAACATTTACACCAGACCTGGGTCAATCAGTAGGTGCAAATAATTCTTAGTATTTATTTAAGATGGGTGAGATTTACTGCACTAGGACAATTCCTATAGTGTCAGATGTCAGTCTTACTAAATTGAAAGTAAAATACTTTCCTGCGATTGTCTAAAGTTTCTGGCACGCATTGTACTGTTCTGTGCAGCAAACCCCATCCACCCTGCACCCAACTAGGCTAAAACTAATCCCAAACAGTATTCGCAAACACTATTGGACCAAATTCTGATATGTACACATAAAACATGCAAATGTATACAGCGAGCTATGAGTACAAAATCTTTGTAACAGCACGTAGACTTCTAAAACTCTCACACTGAAATTAACAGAAATTACCCACTGGAAAGAATCAAAAGTAGAGGACACACTCCTGCATAAAGGAGCTAAGTAAAGAAGGCAGAGAAGCGTAATGAATCCTTCACATCAACACACCTGTCTCTGGCTGACGTTACCACACTCCTTGCAGACAATGCTGTTGACTGTGGTCCCATGGTACAGGCGGTGGATAAACGAACTACCACTAGTGCCCACAAGAGAGTGCTCCAAAGCACTGAACAGAATCCTGTTCAGCTCCTGCACATCATGCTGATTAGTCCCCTGAGAAAGATTGAAAACAGGAAAAGGTTCAATTCAGAAACAGAAGGACAAGGTCACAGTTTTATTTTAAATAATTTACACAAAGCAACTCTCATACATTTTTCTCTATATCGGCACAGCCAGTTCCTCCTGCCCTCATCTATGGCTAAGGTTACACTTTCCATTTTGATGCTATTTTTGAGATCTGATTATAAATATCAAATGTAATTAGATCCCATCACTGCTTGTAGAATAGAATAGAATAGAATAGAAATCCTTTATTATCATTGTACAGAATACAACGAAATTAGGAGCGCTACTCCTGATCAGTGCAATTACAAGACACAGGGAACAAAACAGAAACAAAACAACCTCAGCAAACAAACATCCACAGCCAACAACACAGGTTCTAAAATAATAAGTAAAAATAAATAAATACCATGTAATTTTGCACTAGATTGTATTTATTTATGTACACACTTGGCCTGGAAATGGTGGTTATGCATGTCCTGCGGCTGCTGTTATTCAAATCTGTGTCTGCATTACATTTTTCCTACTCTCACTCTCCATCTTTTTACTTTGCTTGTATGCACACTGCAGCTGGATTGCATCCAGACTATGTGGAATTCCAGTCACAATGCAAGCCTGACCACTTCCATATCAAGCTTGGAAAATTTGATCGCAATGTGAGCAAAATCCAATTTTGGCACATCTAGACGCGTCCACTTAATGCCACTTGATGCCACTTGATGCCACTTAATGGTGTGACTGGATGATAAGGGAAGCACTGAAATGATGAGTGTAACTTTGGCATATGTTTGTCGCTCTCTCTCTCTCTCTCTCACTGACACAGATAACAGACACAAACCTCACTACTGTTCCAGCCAAAGCTGTCGGTGAGGTCTGCGGTTGAGGCACTCTGCTGGTCCACTAGCAGCAGGCTGGCAAATAGTCTCTGCAGCTCCAATGGGATCACTCTGACCTGAGGATGACAGGGGAAAGGTTTATTACAACACGCAAACACACATTACATCCATGATTCAACTACCAGCATTCTGCAACACCTACTTTGGCCTCTGGTTTGTCTTTGTCCTCCAGACATCCTAATTCCTCCGCTCCCAAGCCGAACAGCTCCTCTGCACAGACAAACACACAAAAATGATAACAAGTAAAGTCACATTCTTTTTCTCAACCAGCTGTCCTTGAGCAGACCTGCTTATCTGCTCTACTGATGGGTCTAAATCTCTTCCTCCCATCAAAAAAGGACAGGTGATCTGACCTCACCTCTGAACTCTGGGGTGAACAGCAGGGTCTGGAGCAGAGAGTTGAGGTAGCAGGTTCCTCCCTGGTTCTTAATGCCGCACAGATTGCTTCTTCCCCGGGGTGGAGGTGGCTCTTCTCCCCCCTTTGCAACTCTCCCCGTGGAGGGACCGGGGGAAAAACCTTCCTCCTCCTCTTCCTCGAAAAGATTCCCAAACATGCCTGCCTTTGTGAGTTTATTTTACTCCGTTTTCTTCAGTTATTGTGTGGCTCGTTTCATACAGGATTTGAGCTTCGTATTTCGTGTGTTAGCACTCCGGTTTGCCCTCTTGCTATCTCATCTTGGTCTTGCCAAGTTCTCTGTTGACAATGGCTGGACTGACTCTGAAATAAGACGACTTCACGGGGCTAAACATAGCTACTATTACCGGCTGTGAATGCGATTGGATATTAGCTGTCTTGATTAGCTAGCACGCTAGCAAAGCTATTGAATGGCAAACCGAAACCGATGTGCGTTGTGACAGCTCAGCAAAAACACAAAGCTCTGGCTTTCGGTAACGTTAATGTTCAGTGTCAGTTCGACTCCAGCTACCTTCGACAAAATCGCGGCTTGTCAATGTCTAACCACGAATACCGTTCACAGCCAATGCTCCTAGGTATGTTTTTATGCGAGATAAATTCGGTCATAAGCTTGTCCTTCCTTCCTCTGTCTTAAAAAAGGTAATAGACGAAACGTAAATAAAAATACCGTTGATGAACAGTACGCAGCCATGTTTCTTCCAGGCAGAAGGTAGAGTGGTGATTTGTGGTACGTGTAGTGTCACATCCGGATCTTTATAGCGATCTATTGGTTTCGTGTCTGTAAAAACTACATTTCCCACAAGTCTTCTCTTCGAAGTTACAAGAGGATCGTGGCACTTGTAGTCTTGTGCCACAAAGCATGATATTATGGTATCTGTAGGCTCGTTTGAGATGACTACCTCCACGTCTGGAAAATAGACGAGAGTACACTCCCGACAACACTCCCGACTGCACTTTTTCTTCTTCTTCAGTTTTGTTTAACGGCGGTTGATAAACAATTTAAAAGGTGCCTTACCGCCACCCACACTCACTCCTCTAACGACCCAGACCTTCACGTTACTTATTTTTTATTTTAATGTAGGCAATACAGGTGGCATTTATGGAAAATATTACATAGCATTCTAATAAAATAATATACGGACTGCTCATGGAGTGACATCTTGGAACAGATATAAAAACTGAAGTTTCTTCATGTCACTGTGGGTGTGTGAGACACCTGTGATGAACCAATGAGCGCTCAGCTTGAGGTGTTTCCCATCATCCTTGGAGCTGTGCAGTCGGTGGAGAGCGACTGCACAGCTCCAAAAACTGCAGCCGCCTCAACTTTTCTAACCATCATGCAACGGACCAAGCAGTCGCTGGTCTAAACTGCGCAGGACTTGCTCATCTCAAACGAGCCTGATGTCTCTGTGGCAGGGATGGGTAACCATGTGCCTGCAGGGCTAAGAGTATGCAGGTTTTCATTCCAACCAAAGACTGTTAATCAGAGACTACACCAGGTGTTTAGCTGCTAAAAGAGACTACACAAATCAGATGCTACACCAGGTGATTTACTGCTAATCAGAGACTACACAAATCAGAGACTACACCAGGTGATTTCACCACTAAAAGAGACTACACCAGGCGATTTACTGTTAATCAGAGACTACAAATCAGAAAATACACTGGATGATTTCACTACTAATCAGAGATTACAGCAGGTGATTTCATTGCTAATCAGAGATTACACCAATCAGAGACTACAGCAGGTGACTTCATCACAAAGAGAGACTACACCAGGTGATTTCACCACTAATCAGAGACTACACCAGGTGATTTCGCTGCTAATCAGAAAAATCACCTGGTGTAGTCCCTGATTTGCAGTGACATTTGGTTAGAATGAAAACCTGCACACTCTTGGCACATTGTTGGGGTATATTTGCCCATCCCTGCTCTAGAATAATCAAATAAGTGAAAGTATTTTCCTTGGCCAACACACATTTATATACAAACAGTTCTTGCACAGTTTATAAACTTCTTAACAGTCTTGTTTATTTCAATTTCAATAATTTACTGACACATTTTGATTAATATAATGCATGCAGTCATGTCACAGGCAACAAGAAAAGAACATTTTCTTTTTAGGTGAAAGAAGAACATTTCCTATTCATGAACAAATTGTTAAATATTACAGTGTTAAATGCTCTCACAGAAAAGCTGTATTCTTACAGAAGCTGTCTTAAATTGTATTAATCTGAAATGCCCATATATTCTCACAGAAAAATCCAAAGTTTATGCTATATTTGTGTTGAATTGAGGTACATCAGTTGGTAGCCTAGCACTGACAGATAAAATTAGGCTATCTGCCATTGAGATGTAACTGTAGCTAGTCTGAGGTTGACCCCAAAACTGTGAACAGGTACAGTATGGTAAAGGCACAGTTACACAAACAGACACATACATACACACACACACACACACACACACACACACTCATTTCACGCATTCATGCAAACATCTTCTCACACGGGTATTCACAGACACACAAAAATGTGCATTTTCCGCCTAGTGAGTTTTCAGCCTGAATACTTTGGAGAGAGGTGCTTTGGCGCTAGAGTAGATCAGGTAAGACTCTCCTTTAGAGCTGAAAAACTCCCAGTCACTGCACCCAATCGTTGGGAGCCAATGGACAGGAACGAAGCCTTCATATCCCTGCCACCTGAAAACAGACAAGAGGAGTCAAAATTATGTCAACAATCAAAGCTAGATTCGTATTTCTTACATAAACTATGGGTTGAGACACAAAATTGTCTGTGAGCCTTTTCTCGGTGGATCCACACATGTCAAGAATGCTGGTATGTTTTCACGAGTCGATATAAATCTACATTACTACACTCTAGGTGTATGTCCCTTAAATGATTTTATGACAAGTACCACCAGGTTACAGGCAATCAGGATGAATTATGTCACTTTTACTGGGAGCGGGAGGCGTGCTGTTGAAAGGTTGAGTACCTGTAGAGAATGCTGTTGAGAGAGTAGGAATCTCCGTCAAAGGAGTTGGCAACAACCAGGAAATTCTCCTCCCCGAGGCTGAAGAACTCCCAGTCCACTGCACTGGAGGGAGAAAAGAGTATGAGGAGAGGATGAAATGTAAGGAAACAAACAGGAACCGGGTGATTATACCGGGTGTGTGCATGTATACGTGCAGCCGGCATATATGTCTGGCGTCTGTCTGTACATCTGTACCTGTAGGTGACAATATCCTGGAAGCGGACGAACAGCTGTCCGTTCATGTCCAGTTCGTAGATAGTGGAGTTGATGGCGTATCGACTAGGCCCGTTACCATGGAGTCTGTGTCCGTTGGCAACAACCAAGAAGACTCTGCTGCCAATCTGGAACATTTCCCAGTCTGTGGCACAGTATGTCTAGATTGACAGAGAGAGAGAGAGAGAGAAGAGACTATAGGTGAAGCGGTGTAAACTGTGAATAACTTGCTTGAAAGGAGAACTGAGAAAGGTATATAACATAGAGCAATACTTGTAAAATAACTGTCAAAATTCTGCAGTTTCAATCATTTCTAGATGATTTCAGATGATTAATTTCCACCAGCCTCAAGGTGTTCATGTGAGCCTCACATCCAGCTGCGGAGTTCCCCTAAATCACAGATCCCTCTGTGGTTTCTCATGTGACTATCAATGTGTCAACACACTCACCTCAAATGTGGCTAGATTCAAATATATGATTCACTATCAGTTACATGTCAAAGCCGTATCTCTCAAGCAAATCATGGCTAACCACATGCTCTATTTTTGGCCTGTCTTAAATCCATGAACACACCCGTTCCTCGCTCTCTCTCTCTCTCTCCATCTCTCTTTCATTATCCTTTTATCTTTCCCCGTCTGTATTCCCTTCCTTCTTTGTGCTCAGACAAGATGGTTTTTCATACTCAGCTCAAAGATACAGATCTTATCAGAGGAAACCGAAGCCCAGCTCGTGAGCACATGAATGGTATGGAAATCATGCAGCAAAATACAACATTAAAGCGTCATTAATCCTGAGTCCACACCCACACCCATACACTTTTCAAATCTTCTATTTTTGAGTGATGGTATATCAAATTCCCTTTTGTCTTTCTACCAAGAGATACAACCTGCCACCATTTCCTCAGGACCAATAACCATTACTCTCTATATTTTATGTTCACCGCATACCTTAATTGTCTGAAACACTTCAAAGCTCCCGTTGACCCACACGTAGATGACAGAGTCTACATGAGTGGTCACTCCGTCAAAGGCGTTCGCAACCACCAGGAAATGGTACGGTCCGACGGTGAAGAACTCCCAGTCGTAGGCTCCTGAGGTCTGTAGCGTCTGGTGGACCTCAAAAGACTTTGTCAACTTGTTCCACTTGTACACCACACTATCTATGGTGTGATTATTATTGCCTGAAAGACAAACCAGCAAGACGGAGAATACAACAGGTAAGTAATTTCAGGAATTCTGAGGTTAACAATTAGTTATTTGATGGGCATGTATTTGTCAATAAGTTGTCGAAGGGCCAAGTGAATTTTAACCTTGTCTGTGATTGGCCACAGCGAGATAGGTGTGTCGATGGATGCGAAAGGCCTCCCAGTCCCGTGCACAGTGGGTCTGCAGGGTCTGGTATCGCACAAACCGTTTTCTGCTTTTGCTCCACTTGTAAATCACGGAGAACTCAGCCTCTGACTCTTTCTCAGCGTGCTCCTCTGGCCCTCCTCCAGAGTTAGACACCACTAGAAACGTCTAGATCGAAACAACAAAACAGAGGTAATATGAGTTAAGAATCCATAGGGGGATTAAAGTGTGTGAGTGCATATTCAAAGCTCTCCACACAATTTCTGAATGTGTGTATACATGCATGTGCTTGAGGCATATGTCACTCTATCCCACCCACCCATCTTCCACCTCTTTGTACCTTCTTTCCCATGCTAAAGTGTCTCCAAGCCAAGGCTCCATAGGTGCTGATGTTCTGGTAGACCTGGAAGCCTGTGCGGCTCCACAGGTACACAGCAGACCCAGAGGCTGTGGACCGGTGAGCCATCGCAGCCATCAGACCCATGCCGGGTACCTGGAACACCTGTAGACAGAATGGAGAAAAGCTTGTGATGATGTAGTTTTTCATTGTGTTTTTATGCACATTCAATTAAGTATTTGAACTTGAAGATAACCAAGAATAATATCAGGAAGATGATCATTTAAGCTGCACTAGACAATACACCCGTTTTATCAGCCTAAATCACAACGTGGAGCTGCAATAGTAGACATCCCATCCCCCCAAATTGATTCACCCTATTTCCTTCGATTCATTTCTGCTTTATTGGATAGTCACAGACAGAAAGGATGAGAGAGAGACAGAGGAATGACATGTCACAAAGGTCCCAGGCTGGATTTAAACCCAGGGCATTGCAGGCACATGGTATGTGCCTCAGCCACTGAGTCACCAGGATGACCCTGATTCAACCCATTTGCCAAATGAAAATTCCCATGTAGGTTATGGTCACTTCTGTGCCCACATGAAGTAAAGAATCAAAACTCTGGGCGAGTGAAATAAAAAACTGTCTCTTAAACAGCAGTGAGTGAGCGCTCCATCCACAGAGAACTGGTCCCACCAACGTTCTTCCCTTTGATTTCCTTTGGTATGAAGCGATCACAGATGACACATATGACATGCGCATGCTGTGTGCAGTTTACAGTGACAGTGTATTGCATGATTTCTGGGTATTGAAGTTTAAATTTCAAACAGTGCCAACATTTGAAGTTGCCTAGTGAAACTTTAGGTTTGTTGATGATACAGCCAGGGGTAATGAGGATCCTATCAAAAATAGAATAGCGTGTATACACAACAAATGGATACCTCTACATCATATGTCTCTGAGGTGGTGGAGAGGACCTGATGCTCCAAGACATAGTCCAGACGTTTATGTTCTGAGGAGAAGAAGGGAGATGGGGAAGTGAGAATTTTGTCATATTTTAGCTATGCTGAATAGAAACTTGCTCTTGCGTGGATGGTTGAGTCAGTTCTCACCCTCTAGCACAGGGATCCACACTGCACCGTCGCAGAGGTAGAGGCCTTTCCTGAGCGGATTGAACCACAGCTGGCCTCGTAGCAGCTCTGTACAAAACCGTTCCAACCCCACTGATACTCGCACCTCTGCTTCTGACAGTGAGAAAGACAGGAAGACGGTCAAATAGGCCAGGAAGCAAACAGGCGGGCGGACAGCCAGCCAGCCAGACAGACAGACATGCAGAGACAGACAAAAAACGCCATGTGCTCCATCACACTGTATCATATGTCTTTAAAATGAAGTGTAAGTGTGCGTTACCGTATGAAGGCATATAGCCCAGGGCCTCCTTCTCCACGGCAGGCAGGTCTAGGAGGAGTGGTGGTACTGACAGAGCTGCTAGTTTTGGGTGGGAAGAGGGGCAGATCTGAGCGGTGGCGTCCGCACCCGGCACCAGAACCAGCTGTCGCAGCAAACCCTGGAGGAAATTGATGAAGATTTAATCCTTTTAGAGAGAAATATAATAATTATTCAAGTGGTTTGACATCTCAATTCTTATTCTTATTATTTTCTTATGGCAAAAAAATAAGTCTTACTGAAAACAGGCCTTTCCATCTCCCCCGATTGCCAATGTGGAACCTTGATCCCTGAATGTTGAGGTCAGAGGGGAAAGACCTAGAGGGAACCCTGTTCGCCAAACATAAGAATAATAATATCATTATTTCAAATGGCTGAGGTGAGTTTTCCTTCTCTAAATTAATAAAAGGCATCAGCAATTAATCAGTAGGCTCCTCCATTCTTCTTCTATTTTTAGGTCTGAAACAGAACACTGAGAGGAATTGTATTAACTGTGTATGTGGTGTGTGGTTGCTGATATTCTTCCCTTTTGTGCGCCAGAGGGAGTTTCCACTATACCACTAAAACCATCTATCACATACTGTCAGGCCAATATGATATGCCTATAGGGCGTAAGCAGATTTGGAGCTGTGCCATCATGTTGCGATGAAGGATCTACTACCCCTCAAGGGAATCAGGAGGGAACAGGAAGAGAGGACGATGGCAGAGTATCAGAGAGTGTGAATGAAAGAAAGAGTGGCAGACAGAAAACAGGGAGAAGATGGATAAAGAGAGGAGATGGAGGAAGGTTTGGAGAGAAAAAGATAGAGGTAAGCAGCACTGAGAAGGAGCAAAAGAAACCGATGAACTCACATTTCCAGTGGCGAGCTGCAGTCCACTGTGAGCTTGGCACGGCCGCCACTAACGGCCATAACGAGGGTATGCCATTGGTTATCGGCCAATCGCGTGCCTCGGAACACCCAGTGCTCCGCAACCCCTCCGTGATCTTTGAAGAGAAAGTGCAGACGGTTTCTCACCAACCTCAGCCCCAGGAGGACCCGTCCTCCATTTACATCCCTCTCTTTGTTCCTTTCTAAATTTGTTCCTCTATCATTTTCCTCCTCGTCTTTCTCCTCCTCCACAGTTCTGTTCTCTTCTTTTCTTTCCCCCACCACAGCAAAGATGTATTCATTTCTCTGGAAGACAAACAGACATATTCAAAGTTGGGCGTTGTGTCTATGAGCCGCTGCCGTCATCCAAAACATTGAGGTGTTTCAGATGATGGATGCTTACCTTGGGTGCAATGTGAGAAACCTTGAGCGTCACAACAATAGAGAAGTCTTGGGGGAAGAGGTCACAGTTGGCCAGCAGCTGGGAGGAGGGGAAGCTCAGGGAAGAGTGGGGGCTGGAGAAGTGTACGCCCCTCACCCCTCCAGCCTGCATCATATGCACCCCTGGCATGAGTTTGGAGGTGTCCCGCTCCAGGACAAAAGACAGAAGATCCAGAGGGAGCCGATCTGCAGACAATAGGCAGATAAAGAAGTCAGGAAGATTAAGTTTTATTTTACCACTAAAGCAATTTTATACAGAAATTGCTACGCTATAAACTAATAAACTAATTAATGCTATTGCATCCTCGAGTCTCTGAATCCCCTGATGTGTGAGAAATAGCCTTGGGTGATGGTGGAGCTACAGTGGGTAGTTGATTGAGTGTTATTAAGAAATCCACCCTTTGGGCATGGGAATGATGTTAGAGTATTACTGATTCCCACATAGATAAGAGACAACATATAAATATGCTCCCTGAACAGATTTGCATAGATGTTTTGTGGAATCTGTAAACAAATCCAATGTCTGTACTAGTTTGTGGGTGTTTTACTCAATTTGAGCTAATGTTGCACACATAGCTAATGTTGCACGCATAGTAGCACACACAAACACTCCCACTCTACTGTAAGCAGACTCACACAGTTGGAATTATCCAAAAGAATTTTAGCTGGAGGGGTTTTACTCATTTAGATGAAACCATAAACCATTCATTCAAACAATCATTAACTGAAAAACAGGCGTGTTCAGCTGAGCTCAGCTACTGAATAGAAAGGATGAGGTTGGGAGAGATAGAATAGAATAGAATAGAATAGAATAGTACCTGTGCAGTGTCTCCATGTGTCCGTGGTCGTGTCAATGACCCTTAACCCCAGGAGCAGGAGCAGCACGAACGTCAGCGGTGACATCACAGCCAATCACAAACAGCCTGTTTGGTCCAGATGCCAACTGGCCCTCATGCCTCCATATCAAAGGGATTTCTCTGTCTCTATCTATCGCTCTCTCCCTCTCCCTCTCTCTCTCTCTCTCCCTCTCTCTCTCTCTCTCTCCCTCTCTCTGTCTCTCTCTCACTCTGTTTCTCTGTCCTTAGAGAAGATACAAATCAAAGGACTGTGTATTCTTGAACAAATGGATCCCAGCGAGCATCTTCAAATCAACCAAATCCAAATAAAAGTGTCTAGTCAACAAATTCTTCAGTCATTAAAGTCATCAAAACTGTACCGGTTACCTAAAATACATATACACGTAAAATGTAGCAGAAGCAGACAGTTCACAGAGCATCTGTGCTTGGAGAGGAATCCATTCATCTGTGTGGAGAATCACCTCCCCACGCCCCCTTTTAAATACCAGAGCCATGCAAATCACTAACCAGCCTGTCAGTCATCCTCCCTCAACCGCCTCTGATGACACGGACCTGCCAGAGGGCTGCTGACTGTGTGTGTGTGTGTGTGTGTGTGTGTGTGTGTGTGTGTGTGTGTGTGTGTGTGTGTGTGTGTGTATGCACTTGTGACAGACACACTGACAGACAAGCAGATAGCAGATAGAATATGAATATTTGAATGCAATGGTATAGCAAAGGTCTGTGAAAAGGCAAATTCCCCCAGACATCCAGTACACTAAAGGGTCTTAGTGGAGGAAATGTCTTTTTAATTAAAAGGCAAACAAAAAACAACAAAAGAGCACCTGTGACCTTTGGTCCACCAATGGGCAGATGGATATAAGCTGAGATATTACCATATTACATGTTATCCCATAGTTTATTACCTGAGAAACCAAGGTATGTGTGTGTGTGTGTGTGTGTGTGTGTGTGCGTCAGAGGTAGCCTTAAGAGTTTGTCTAGCCCATCTGGCACCACTGAACCCAGCAGTGATATTAAAGGCTCAAACCTGGGTGTTTTCCTAAAAGATTTGCAAATATTACTTCTTAAAAATGTAATGAAATCTGTGCACAGTGAAATTAGGCAAACACTGTAGCGGACTAAAGTGGGTGGGGTTTGTAAGCAGAACTGGGTATAGTATTTACAAATAATTATTCACATTTGCTTTAACCTGTTTGGAGTACCAGATGGGTTGTGTTTGCCACAAGGCAATTATAATAGTGTCAGGTAAGTCAATCACAGAAAAGTATATGAAATTGACTTTCAAATACTTTCCTGGAATTGCCCCAATTTGCTGGCAGTGACTGTATTGTCCATTTGTGACCCATCAGTCTGGTACTCCAAGCAGCTGAACACACACTAAGAATTATTTGCAAAGACTATTTGATCCTGGTCTGGTGGTTACTAGGCACTTATGAAATAATCAGTGTGTGTGTATTGTGTGAGATAGTGGGATCTCAGCTTCTGTGTCGGATCTCTCAGAATCCTCTCATCCACTGTTCAGCAAATTTACAAGGCAAATTCACTTTGTCTTTTTTTTCTCTCGCCCACATTAGGATGCCAGCTACCCATTTCCCCTCGCTCTTCTTTTTCTCTATCCATTTGTTCATCTTGCTTCCTTCCAGGTACAGCGTGGGTGGAGCAGGCGTTGCACTCCATGTGTAGTTTCACGAGTGGGACCACAAAAGTCAATGGAGATAGCCCACCCATCTACATACTTTTCCTTATTCCTGGTTTGACTCATCGACCGCTGCTATCAGTCTTATCACTGTTCCAGCTGGACTGAATCTGACCATCGGGCCAGTTTATCAGCAGATCTAGGGTTCTGAGTCAGGCCCCAGGTGATACAGGATGGCCTTAGAAATTATACACTATTTGAGATAATCATCACGCGGCTCATGTAATTTAATAGTTGTTCTGGAAATATAAGATCTGTGCCTTTGATTTATTCTGAGTGCTTCCTTCAACATGGACAGCCTTTGTCTTTTAGATTGGCATCGACATTTGTGTGTTTGAGACAAAGTGACATGAAACAACAGAGGTTCAGCAGTGCCACCTGTCTGTCTGAACATAACTCATCTTACTTGGCGGACTCTTCTGTCAAGTGTGCCTTACAGTACGATGAGTGCATACATTTTTAGCAGGGATGGCTCCAGTGGGAATTGAAACCCCGTCTTGCGTCATCAGCCACACACCAAATATATACAACTCAGGGCCACAGATGTCAACTGACAAATGTATAGCCGGCAGCAGGGTGGCCTAACGGTCTGTCCCGTGACTCAAGTCACAGGTTCAACCACTGCAGCAGCCAATGTGTTTTTCAACAGTCGTGTCCTTCAAAGTGTAAGCAAGACACTGAATGTCTACCTGCTGACTTTTTGCAAGCATCTCTAAATAATTCCTACATGTACTGTAAATGGAAATCAAGTATTAATACAAATCAAAATCATTGTCCAACCATCAACTTTACCTAAAATATTCCCATGTGTAATAGTAAGGCATTAAACAGTATATAAAATAACATTTCAGTGGTTTAACCATTTAAAATGCTGATAGAAGTACACACTGATGAAGCTTGTGACAGGGAACCTGAGTACCAAACTATATTTATTGTATACAGTAGTAAAAGACGACAAATAATGTACAAATCAGTAGAGAAACAAATAACATGACAAGACCTGTGGGTACAGAACATTTATCTCCCCAATTCCATTGGTTGACCTCCCTCCCCTCCCAATATCAAACAAATTGCATGCATCACTTTCTGAATTGTAAACAAATTTTGGAGACACTCATCACCGCTAGAGATATGCTCATTCCGTTAACATTACTCTCCAAGGTGTTAAATGTTCTGTATGTCTGCCTTTAATACACACAGAAACAATATTTCAGGTTTGACAGTTAGCGCCAAGCGATGACAGCTGTCTCCAGAATGTGTTAACCAAAACCTACGTGACGTATTGACTTTTGCTGGATATTCATGCGCAAACCGGAAGCCGCCGCTTTCCAAACAGATCTAGAATCAGTTGCCCCGCCGACCTCCATCCTCGAGGAAGACACGGAGATGAAGAGACATCTGACCCCAGAACAGTGTTGGGGAACAGCCTTCCAATTATTCCCTCCCACAACCCACCCTTAACTTTACCCGCCAATGTAAAAACCACAAGCATAACTGCTTGAAAGAATGCTATATGGACTGGCCACTGGCCCACTTCAACAGAAAAGAGAGGGAAAAGTTATGTATTCCATGTCAGGAAACTTCCCTTCTACTGCCAAACCCCACCCTCGACTCTGCACCTCAATAGTGTAAAATAATTTCCTCTACTCATCTCTGTCCTACACAGACAAATTCTGGATGAGTGAACACTAGCTTGTGCTATGGATACCCACTGAAACGCTTTCCCTTAAATTTGCAGGAGTCAAAGAGAAGAGTAAGCAAATTACCACTAATGAAACACAAACTCCCTTAAATGTGACAGTTTTAACCTCGCCCTTTGCTTTTAGACTGATCCAAGTACATGATATATGAAACAAAAGCTCAGTCTTTGGAGTATTGGTCCAGGCCCCACAACAATTATCTAACATCCATTCTGATACTTCTGTACACAAAGCAACAAGCCCCCTGGGTAATAATTAATTTCTTAAAAGAAAAAAAAAAAAAAAAAAGAAAACAAAATACAAAACTTTGCAGAACTGTTTAGCAAAAGCACCTAAAAATGCAGAGAATTAAAATACATTGAGACAGAAGAGCAGGAGTCATCGTTCAGAAGAGAATACACAAGAAAGCGAATTGAAATGGAAGGGGGATTTGTATTAAGTTCAGGTAGTGCTTCCATTTCAAAACATTTTCATGCCAACTGACTGTGACCCTGGACAAAGTGGCCGAGGCTCGCATTTGACCCGCAATGGACGAAAACCATGACAAACTACTGGATACTACGCTTTCACTGGAGAGAGAGAAGCACTGACAAACCAGGAACAACCGTGACGCTCGTCGATCCAATCACAACCCACGGCGCCGGATGGAAGCGCTGTCCTGATTGGCCACAGCAGAGAGACCGTTGACACTCGCAAAAGTTCAGTCCTGGCTGAGACAGTACATAAACAGCTGAGGAGCCCCCCACCTGACACACTGACGAAAAACCATGACAGACATCTTTAAACGGGAAGAAATAATAATGATAATAATAATAATAATAATAATAATAATAATAGAGAGAAGCTGAGAGGAGCGATGGGGAGGGGAGGGACAGTGAAGATGGCTGAGGGCGTGGTCTGAGGGTGGCCGTCAATGAGGTGGGAGGGGCTTAGCAGTGCCCACCCGTCTGCTGCTGGAAAACATCTATGGTGTCTTCATCTTCCATCTCCAGCTGAGGGGGACAGAGAGGTCCAATTTAGTGCATGTAGACAATAACTGAACAGGTAGGGTGAGGCAGAGATTAAAATATACACCACAAAAATTATTCTGATCCACATCCAAGACTTTCCTGTCACATTTGTCTACAATTATTTATAGAAACTCTAAGTAGAAGCACTAGTGACATGTGTGTCAGTCCATTGTGCTGTCAATGTTAACTTCAACTACATCTCTCCTTGTTTGTAAAAGGCAAAACCAGTATGTTGTTATTACATTGGAGAAGTCATTAATTTTCAGAAAGTAACAGCTTTAAAATTTCTAATGGAATTGTTAAAAAGTGTCTCCAAAACGCATCTCCGATATCCAAGGTGTGCATTTCCTTTTTGCAATAACAGACTTTCAGTGAACTGCATAAAGACGTTGGTGCCTGGGGTCAAAGTGAATGTTTGGGTGGATAGAGCATCATTTCTCACCTGTGCAGGTGTATCCGTCTCGTTGATAGGCTGGCCATCAAACCTGAACCTGATCTGCCTTATTGAGAGACCCTGCGGGAGCAACAGAACACACAACCAGTCAGGACTCACTTACATCCCACACAACGAAATGAAACCAAGATATCCAAGATATCCCATATGCAAGCCAAGAATTTTGGTAGATGAATGCCTAAAATTAACGGAGAGAATGAGTTTTCCCAGCAACTCATACATGTCATACAGAAAAATAAAAGCTGTCATGTGGGCTTTACACTCACCTGTCGTTCACAGTACGCCTTCATTAATTTGCTGAGCGGTGTGTGTCTTTTGATTTTAAACTGGACCACTGAACCATCTTGCCCTGCAACCTTGAGGTTGATGTGATCATTCTCAGTCTTCACTCCCTCCTAGGAGAAACATGTTACACACAAGTTAAGATTACATGACAACACTGGAAACATCAAACATGCCCTGCAAACAAAAAGAAGGTTACAAATTAATGAGATATTTAAGGCAAACTACACTGAGAGAACCATCAGCAGAGAAGTATGCCAATCAAGTACTTGACTGCAAGTAGTAAATTCAATGATAAGACAGTGTGGCCATGGTGTGGTGAAGGAATAACACATTCTTTGTATTATTTTTTTAGCCATAACAAACTAGGCATAACAACACAGCCAATATGTCTTGCTTGCCGGGCAGTTACAGATGCTAGCATGATTAGCTCCGGGCTAGCTGGTTAGCACAACAGCCCTTCAGCAGCGGTGCTGAATTTGCCTCAAGCTAGCTACCGGCTAACACTGCTAACGTTTTTGTTTCATAATATTTAGCGTAGCAAGTGCGTAAACATTAAAAATACCGGCAGCAGCACGGCTAGCGCAGCGTTTTATATCCGTGCGTCATCACCGTTGGTGCTCTATTGTCGCCGCTGCAGTTGCGGCATTTGCGGTGTTGCGGACAAAACGTTAGCGTGGTCCCGTTTCGACAAAGAAAAATCCGCAAATGACAGTAATGGTATAATTAATATTTCAGCTAACTATTTTCGAGTTCGTAGTTGATATGACGGAATCGCCTCTACTTCCACCCAAAGCGCGCCGTGTTAGCACGTTTAAATGGAAAGATGCATGTAGGGACACTCATTCATTTGCGAAACAAACACTGCGCCGATTCACAGAAACGTGCAAACCAGGCCATTTTAGATTGCACATCTGAGCAATGGTTTGGCATGAGCTTGATTTAGCCATCACTTTGGATCTGCGCTTCTTTAAATCAAGATGTCTTACCTTTGGCTTTTCCTCTGACATCTTAGCTGGATTCCGTGTGGCGAGTTTCAGGATAAACAGTTAATTGGGGTTTATTTCTGTTTCTGCCGCCTTCTGTCCTCTCTTCTCCTCCAGTGACGGGAACGCGCTTGGACTACTGTCGCACAGAAACGATTGGATCCGGGAAGACCACGTGACGTGAAATCACGGGAGCGCGGATACGGGAGCGCGCACCAATGCAAAATACTCGATCACGCGAAATGGAGAACCCGCCAAGGGGGGGCAAACCTCCCCCTCCCCCCTTACCTTTCCTAATGAAACAAACATTCTGGTGATGCGGTGCAAGTTGAAAATGAAGCAAAACAGGAAATGTTTTGACAGTCCAGAGGACCTGTTATCTGAATCTGAGATATTACAATGGCATATTATATTATAAATATCCTGTATTTGTAGTCTGCCAAAGCTAACTTTAAGCAGTGCTTTTGTTGACCAGATGAGGGCGCTCCAACACTTTCAGCTTCAGGACTGATCCCTTGGGACTGATGGGAGGCGGGTCGGTTACTGAGAGATTGTGCATTTCATATTTTGCAGATTACAGCATTTGGCATGATAAAGGCCAGACTACTGCTCATACTTATGTTTGACCTTTTGACAAACAAAAACCCAGACACACATGATACGGCAAAAGCTTTTGTTTTAATAAAATTAAGACGTAGACCTACACACACAGCAAAGTCCAGTGTTGCTGGCAGGATTAATGATCAGTTAAGAGTTTGATTAGAATTAGGCCAATTTCAGTCAAACTATAATTTCAACATCTACACATCCAACTTAAATGAATGAGCTATTTATCAATTTGGAGTGCAAAGGTGCAGATTTCAGCCTTTTTAGCCGATTCCAGTGAATGGAGCCTACAGCAACAAAATGGCCTCTAAAAAGTTCATTCAGCTGTAAAAGATGCCTTGGAGTGGGAAGGAGTCAATCCGCAACAAGAGGTGAATCACAGAAAATACAAAAATATAGTTTGCCAATATATCTCTGAATCAACAAGTAACAACTCTGTTGAGCAAAAGTCAAACCAAAACTGGATTCTTTTCATACTGTACAATTAAATTTAAGCGTCAACCCCAGCAGGAATAAATAGAATACAACTAATCCTACAGGAGCCACAGTATACTTTTTGTACTATCTATCTATTGTACTATCAAAGAACACTGCTGCTACATCTGTCTGCTCTATAGACTTTTATTACAGTTCATTACAGTGAACACAACATTCCTTAAATTGACCTGTGCATCAGCAGCATGAAGTGGCAGGCTGCCAGTATAAAGCCAATGTCACTTCTCTTAAGCAGTGTTGGAAATGGGTTTAGATTTGTTCTTAGGTCAACGTCTATCCTTACAACCGCTAATCGAGTTCGTTGGTGTCCACGGGGTCAGAGGTCAGAGGTCAGGGCAAAGCAGGAAGTTCACTGATCCTCTCACGCAAACTTGGAGTACGGGTTTGAGCCACTCAGACCTGGAGAAACGGAAGACAATCGACAAAGTGATGCTTTGATTTGAAGAAGTACATTGCGTCAAGTCTAAAGCAGGAAAAGATGAGATTGCTTTTTTTTTGGGGGGGGGCGTATACAGTCTGAAGCCACAAGCCAATGTTGTAGTGTTTCTTTAATACTTCAGCAGGTCACAATGGGGAAATTGCGCTTTTCTCTCAGCGGGAATGGAGAAACACATCAACGCTGTGGTGTGTGTGTGCACGAGAGAGAGAGAGAGAGAAGAGAGAGAGAGAGAGAGAGAGAGAGAGAGAGAGAGAGAGAGAGAGAGAGAGAGAGAGAGAGAGAGAGAGAGAGAGAGAGAGAGAGAGAGAGAGAGAAAGTGTATCAGCATGCGAGAGAGCTCACCATATTTCTTCCTGATGTCGTCATGCCTCTGTTTCATCTCTGTCCTCCTGTAAAGACGAAAACATTGTCTTGAGAGCCGTCTTGAGAGTATAATGACTGACGAATATTTCTGAGCCTCTAAAACAATCCTGGAAGTCGTGTGTAGGCCACAAACCAGTTTGGGCTGTTTGTGACGTGTGTATTTTTCCCTCTGTAATGCTTTTGTGTTTGTGTGCTAACAGATATGTAACCTGACCAACAATGCAGCAGGGGCAGCTGCTGTGTCAGATGTAGGTGATAAGACATGAGACAACGTCACACACACACACAGATTAAGACAAGGGGCTAAAGATGTAGCTCAAAAGCAAAAACAAATATGTGGCTGCACACCTGTAGGTACGATGCAAATACATATTTCAACAAGCAAATAGTACATGTTGTCCCCCACCAGTGACGTAGTTCCACCCTTGGGTCAGTCAGTGATTGCTGAGTGTACTTGAAATATGAGTGAAATTGTATAAGCATTTTCGTATGGGACAATGAAAGGACAGATTGACCATATATTTCTGTTGTCTACTCTCCTCAGAATTAGGCTTACAAGTTATATCTTGAAATGCAGTAACTGTAATTGTCCTGTTTTTACTCAATACAGTACAAAATATAAGAACTGCAATACGCAATAAATACAATCCGTACATTACACAATGTACACTACAATACAATTTATGATACAATATACAATATAACATACAATATAACATACAACACCAGGAGCGTGAGTGTCATGAATAATATAAATGCTAAATGATAAGTGATATATGGTATTGCACAGTAGGTAAGTGGTAATATGATATAAGTAGTCAACACTGACGGCACAGTGGTGCAGTGATGAGTGCAATAACAGTCCAACAGTCCAACAACTGTACAATAACTACAGTGTCTTGTGGTTAGAGGTTTGCCCAGAAATTCTCCATTGACTCTCACTTCAACACATCAACCCAGTCTGATGTCTCCAAGTGTGTAGCTTGTGTAGACTATTATGTTACCTATGATAACTTTAACTGTATTGCTTTACCACTGAGTCCCCATTCATTGTCCCCGACATTGCATGATAACTTTAACTGTATGACCTGCTTTACCACTGAGTCCCCATTCACTGTCATTGCCGCCCCCTAGCGGCACAAAGTCAACGTTACAGTGTGACTAACGAACAAACGAACGAACAAACTAACTAACAAACTAACGAACTAACGAACTAACGGACGGAGACTGATCCCCCCTTTGGTGGGGGACAATGAATAATTATTTACCACTGGAGCTGTGTGTGTCTATGAGCAGCTTTTGGTTTTAACATGCTCTATCAGATAACCTGGACACCATCAATGCTGGTATGCATCCTGCTCCACTTTTAAGCAGCAACACAAAGAACATAGTACAATGCAACCTACAGCGTGCATAAACTAGTTCAGGCCAACTACAGCCATTCATTTATATAATGGTTTTGCTCAGTAGTTTCTGATTCCAGATTAAGACTTTAGACAAATTCAAGTTCCCCTTGAGAATTTATGGGCAAAATTATCCTGTAATCCTCAGCAGGCTGCCTGTAGAAAATGGACATTATGTCTCTTGGAAGAGTCTTTTAGCACTAGAGAGATACAGGTAAACTACACATATACAAATGAATCAAGTCAACATATAAACGAATTTGACAAACTAGACACACTCAGACCTGGACCAACATTCAGCACACAATGTCAAGTCCGTATGTGAAAACAGTGTAATGATTGACAATAGAAAATGCCCCCTCACCTTTCTTCTTGTTTGGTCTTTGTCTTATTGGCCTGTCTCTCCATCTTGGCCTCAAACCTTTTGGATCTGACACACAGACACAAGATCAAAGTAAGGTTATGATTTTTTTTTTTATCAATTAAACATATTCCGGGTTTGAGCTGGGCAGTTTAGAGAAGTTGTGGGCAAATCCACAACGTGTGTGTTTCAAGCACAGGAACCTTACAGTGACCACACCAAAGCTAACATATACATATAGCCATATTATCTAGATATTAGAGGCCTGATTAGATTAAATTTCCCCACTAAATACACACTCACATAACCTTCCAACGCATTAGTTCCAAACATGGCACATACATTATCATTACCCCTATAAAATCATCACAAGCAAAGAAAAGCTTTGGAAACAAAACAATCTGGGTATCTACTGGTTGATTAAAGGTGCATTAAGGAGATTTTTACTGTCTCATAGCACAAAATGATCATAATGTATGATCATATAATATGGTTGCTGATCAATACCAAAGACTCAACAATTGGTTTGCTAAGCACTGAGATTTCTGGCTTCCAAAAATGTACTTTCCGGCCTCTACTCTATTTTTGTGTTTAATAGTTTTACTTACATTTACCTACATTTTAGGCATAACATTTTATTGTTAAGCTTAGTTTGTCACTATTTTTATTTGGTGAATGGGTGATGTCTCATGAATAAAAGCTAGCAAATTAGACAGTTACACTTAATAGGCCTTTTCCTATACTTGAAGTTACTTATTAAATAAACCATAAATATAGCCACCCTTAATAATTGTTCCAAATTGTTTTCTGGATAGAGGTAGTATGGGAGCTAGGGAGTAAAATCTCCCTTTTATGCTTGTTTACGTCACAGTTGTTAGGTAAGGCCTATTCAAGAAGTTTGTAAGTAAGAAGCCAAGAGAAGTTCGTGAAAGACGAGACTGATCTAACCAACTAAAGAAAACACTGGGGAATTGCACATAAAAGCCTTCCTTAAGTAAGAAATTCCTTAAATGTCTTCTTAGGTAACTTCTTAAACCCGTGTCTCATGTCATGGAGGATGGCAGTGTTTCCTTGTTCCTGATCAGGTAGACGGGGCCGTTTCCCGGCTCGCTGCAGACTTACCCGAAGTTCTCACACTTGCAGCAGCAGAACAGGCAGATCAGGAAGGCGATGATGATGACTCCACCTACCACCGCCAGGGTGATTATCAGCGCCTGGAAGTTCACTGCGTCACAGAGAACGCAGAAACACAAAGGACACATAAGATGAAGACAGAGTCATTTTAGTGTCACCACACGCTGATACATATCCTCTCCTCTACTCACTTCAACTGCTTTAAAAAAAATCCATTCTACCTCTCTCTTTAGCTCTTATTTAATTTCCTTTTATTTAATCGCTTTTCTCTCTTACAAGATCATTATGTGGTTGCAGAAATATTGTCAGGGAACTATGGGTCTGACCCTTGCACTCTTTAATATTGGTTGCTTATAATTTAAGTGATCTAGGAATTAAATTATTCTACTGCTGAACTCATTGTAAGTCGTTCTGGATAAGAGCATCAGCTAAATGTTTAAAAATGTACATGTAAATATATTTATAATGAAGCCGCTCATGGAAGTTGTGGTGGGAATGTAAGGGAGGGGTTGTGTGTGTGTGTGTGTGTGTGTGTGTGTGTGTGTGTGTGTGTGTGCATTCTCTTACTCCAGCAGAGCCCCCAGCGTGCATCATTCAATGGGCAGAGTGAGTGTGGTGGAAGGATGGTCTGCACCGGGTACGTCATACACGTCTTTGTTTTTATACACCACAAGCACTGAAAGAAAAAAAACACACACACAAAATGACCACTTGATTTGAAAAAACAAACACACACACACATACAAAATGTACAAAATGGAGAAGGTGGGGAGGGTAGATCAGTTACACTCCCTAAACCTGTCTAACAGGTGTCGAGGAGGAGCGACTGGCTATGGCTGCTACATACACCTCAGACTTCCCATCACACACACACACACACACACAGGTTGGTATTAGCAAAGCCCAGAATGAACTAAATCCAGCAGAAACAAGCGGCTTTCTCCCTGAACTCACCGTCACATTCTTCAGACATTCCTCACAGCTTGTTCCATTCTTAGCTTCACATACTGCGAGAGAAAAGAGTTAGACAGTCAAAACGCTTAGGACACGGAAATCAAGGGGGGGGGGGGGTAAAAACATACAACTATTTGACTGTAAACATGATGTGGGTTAAATATGTGCTGTGATACAAACAGGCAGACAGGCAGAAACAGCTCAAGTGACTTAAATATACCATAAGAGAGAAAAAGATTAGGTATTGGAGTGGACTGAATGAGGCCTGCTGGTTTGGTCTCACTGGGGTGTTTTTAACAACAGCTAATCCTCCTGGGACATTTTCCATGGAAACACACACAGTAAACACAGGCTATAGACCAGTCATTATCACCAACACCATTACCACCCAGGCTACACTGGGTGGTAACGGCAGAGTCAACAGGGTAGACAAAGACAAATGAATACAGTGATACCCAACTGTTGTGTGACAAAGCAAAGCTTCAGTGCTACAGGTTCAGTTTGATGTTTGTACATTTTGGGTTTCTTTACATTGAAACGAGGACCTGAGGGGTGTTGAAACTGAAAACAGCCTCATTGTTCCTGCTGAAAGGTTTCTATTACTCAAAGATCTGAAACTAACTAACTAACTAAAAGAGAGACTACCTTGAATTTAACAAAATCACTATTATAGTTTATGTTTAGCTTCAAGCAAAGCTGGACCAAAGAAGCTTATTTTTATTTTATGATGAGTAATCTGAATCCAGAATATGAAAACTCATTGAAAACAAGTCCTGAGGGTAATTCAACACCAGCATGGCTCAGATCAGGCTCTTTTGGCTTCTGTATGCTCTGTGCTATTCTCAGTAATCATGTGAGACCATCTCAAGAGACATCTCAAGACATAAGAGCACTACAATAAGGATTATATCCATTTTATACTTTGGCTCAATGGATAAAATGAAGACTGTTTCAGGGAGAGAGAAAAGTCTCAGTAACTCAAGTCAGGATTCTGTGCCATTTAGTTACCTAGTTAAAAAAAAAACTGACAGAGGCAACCAAAGATCATATCAAAATTAGAGATGATTTATAGCGGTCATTAGTTCTTCAATCACAATAAAGTCAAAGTGCCACTGATTTCCTCTCCTACCTTGGCCAGGTGCGGAAGTCTGGGCGAACACCGTCGCCAAGCCGAAGAGAAGGAGAGCGGGGACAAAACTCCGTAAATCCATCATATAAAGTAAACGCAGATATTCCAATTTAGTCCGAGAGGTTTTAAGGTAAAGTGTACAGAAATTAGGAAATATCGTGAGAGCTAATAGTCGGCAGCTGAAGTTGTAACAGCCGAGGAGGAGCAGGCTAACCTAAATGTTACAAACCCTCCTCGCGAACGCACGCTCATTACTACGCACCAAACTACGGGAAGGAAGAAGCTTGGGTGTGTGTTTGTGCGCGTGCGTATTTGCATGTGTGTGTGTGTGTGTGTGTGTGTGTGTGTGTGTGTGTGTGTGAAATTAAACCAAAAAATAAAAAAAAATAATAATTGAGGACAATTTCCAATAATTTATTAAAGCATAATTTTGTAAAGCCAGTTACAAATAAAAAAGAACAACACACATTTCTCTCTCTTTCTCTTTTCTTTTTTTAAACAAGCACAATGTTTTACTATGTAATGATGATAATAATAAGCATAACATAAGATAAGAGATGGGCCCCACTCTGGCCGCCTGCGGCTGATAAAAGGACCCTTGTGTTGAAGTTGCCCTATAGTTACAGACTTGTGATCAGATTCTTCATCATCTAACTTCCACTAATCAATACTATTATTGGCCTGTAACAAACACTGATCACATATCAGCAGCTCAGGGCAACTTCTTCCTACTCAGTGTAATATCAGTGAGAGACAGAACCATAGATGTAGAATAGAGAGAACAGGCAGCTCCGAGTTCATCATAATTATGGCTTATGGGTTTAACTAGACTTTGCTTTCTCCAATTCTCCACTCACTTTAGCCAAAACTAAATGAGCCAAAGGTTTTAACTGGAACATCGGAGTGAGTTCTACTTATTCTAACTCTATGGACAGGATCCCAGTGGGTTGTGTGTATGCAGCACTACAGGTAGACAACAGACACTTTAACCTTTAACCTTATTTAGTTCAATTTCACCTCAGTATCTGCCTTGAAAAGCAACAATGTATTGTCTTCAGGGCAAATTCCAATTCCTATTGACACTGAAACTAGTTTGGGCTTTAAAACCAAATTTAGAGAATTAATTAGACCCTGTTTTGAAATTATAGATAGACTCTGCTATTCTGAGTCATTTGACTAATTATCCCTCTGGATATTTAATGTGGAGAAACCCTTTGTTTACAGACTCCATTTGTTATGGGAATAGGTTTTTGAGGGATGTTGCTGCTGTCTACCTACAGTGCCACAGTCTCAGTTGATATTGACAGAACAGTAACTTCACTTTCAGTCCAAGACACACACACACAAAGCAGTGATGACTGTCCGCATTCCCAATACATGAATTCCCATTTCTCAGACAATTCCCATTTCCTTATCCTCACAGTGTCTTATCAGATCCTCTTACACTGAGACTGAAAATTTCCAAAATGTTTTTTTTTTTTTGCTGTTTTTTTAAATGCATTATCTCCCCTCCCCCACCCACACATCCCCCATCCCAACCCCCCTTACATACAATAAGAAATAAATACCCCCACCCTCCCTCCATCCCCATACTCTTCCCTTTTAACTCACAATCACAAAAATCATTCTTTGTAAAGGTTAGTCATGTAAATACTCTTCTTATTTCCAAGGAATATACACTCAGCAATGTTACTTCTCTTATTTGTTTCTCATTTCCCTTTTCTTTTCCCTCAGACACTATGTTCGCATTACACCATCAATACACACACACACACACACTCACACACACACACAGCAGCATTCCAAACACAGCACTTCAGGGGGGTAGACAGCAGGGGCATACAGTAATAGTAGTAGTAGCAGTAATAATAGTCACATGTTCATAAACAGGTTTGAATCACACACAAACTGGAGTTCTTATGCTTTTAAAAGCATCAACGGTTAAGTCACTGATCTCCTTTGTAAAGAATAACAAATGTAGCAATAGCATGGGTAGAGTGGACAGGGATACACAGTATCGTATGGCTCCAATTAATACTAATAGAGTAACGGCAAAACATAATAATGTAAAATTCATCAGAACACTGAAAAACAAATGGGTTGCCAATGCCAGCATGAACACCATGGCAATCAATCTCATTATGGTCTGTGTTTTACTAATTCTGTGAGTCACATTGATGGCACAGCCAGTGAACGATGCATCGGCATATTTAGACATACAGTGGTCATTAACACCAGTTCAGCTGCATGTATTATACACAGGAGTAGTCACATTGCATTTAGTATGGCATTTATATACTGTACAGTACGGTGGCCACCAAAATTCAATATAATTCTTACAATATGTGTGATATACAGTACAAAACGATACGTGTTGTTCAGTTTATGCGTACATGTACGTGTAAATGTGAATATACAGGAGAATTATGCAATGTGTTGTTCTCGTAATATGTTGACGTAGACAGGAAAATGTTTTGTCTCATACTGTTCTGGTTGATATTGTTGACAGGCAGTCTTAGGTTTGCTCTCCTTGTGGATCCCTTCAAACAGCAGGGCCGAGTGAGACTGCTACCCAAGGACAGAGTCTGCATATCAGGCATGAAACCTCCACTCCTTGTTCTCTACAGGGTCTATATGATATTATTCAGAAATATTTAAAGTCACTTCCATTTGGCCGTGTCTTCTTCTTGAGGCCGCGCGGTGGCACTGATGTGTGAGGTCACCGGACGTGATGCCATGTCGTTGGTTTGGGCAAGGACCTGATATTCCCTTCAGCCCCAAAGAATAGTCACCGAGTCCTTTGTCTCAGTCACAACAAATGTAATATAGATGATAAGAAAGACAGAAAGAGAGAGAGAGACAGTGAGAGAGACAGAGAGAGAGAACAACAAAGAGAGAGAGAGCAAGCGAGAACAAATTCAGCATCATAACTTAATATCAATAGCAAACAAGATGCAACAGGAGTGAGGACAAAGGACACGTGAAGAGAAAGAGAGAGACACCGAAAGTGGAGGAGTGAGAGAGAAAGGGCCAAAACAAAAACAAAAAAAACAGTTAACTGAGAAAGTGTGGCTATCCTCCGGCTGGCAGTGCACTGGGGGATGGGGAGCAACCCGGGACAGATTGGGGAAGGGGTGAGGGACTGTGGGGTTGAGTGGTTGTGCTTGTTATCAGTGAGTTTGGTCCAGAGAGGAAAACGGAGAGAAGTTTGGAGTGTGCTTGAACATCTACATGCAGGACTAAAACTGGGGTTGTGTACTTGAAGGACTGTCCCAAAATACAGGTTGTTGTTGTTTTTTTTTTCATGCTCATTTTTAAATAGACATCTACTCGATTCCCACAACATATTGACCCTTATCCCAAGTGAAACCTAGGCCAGTGGAGTGTGCGTTTGGCCTCTGTGTCCACTTCTATCTTGCTTTTTGAGAAAAAGACTCCATCGTAGACGCTCTCCCACCATTCTGGATTCGCCCTTGAAGATTAGCTGATTGGTATGACTGCCTCCATCAAAACCTCCATCAACCAACCAATTCCAGGGACCGAGGCATCTGCTGCCTCTCGCTGTCTGACCCGTTGGAGGAATCAAGGGCTCTGATTGGTCGGTGGCGATCACCTGATCCATGCACTGGAGACACTGGACACGGACATGATGCTGCAGCGTTTCTTCACCACCATGTTAATGTAGGCCCTCATGATCTTGGTGATCTCCCCCACCTGAAGAGAAAGAATGGATATTTTAGTGTGTGCATGTTTGTCTTTGCATGTTTATGTGTGCACGCAAGTTCCCAAATATGACTGTGAGCTCTTACCAACGGAGTCTCGAAGAACATCTCCCTCTCATCCACGATGATCTTGTAGGTGCAGGGCTGCGGAGCCCCGAAGAAGGTGATGTGTTCATACTGGAAGGTCTCCAGCGGCTTGGGCTCTCCTCGCTTGTACACAGACACATTGTCAGCACTCACTCCCAACCACAGATCGTGAGGGAAACCCCCCTCTTTACACTACAGAGACAAGAGAGCAGGGGTTAGCACACGGTTGTCAGACATTGCCATGCTAAAAACAATGCTTTTAATGTTATTTGCTCAAATCACTGAAAACCATCTTCTCCTATTCTAATTTTCTTCTCACCTCCACGTCAAACAGAGTAGATCCGTATCCGGGCCACTCCTTGACGATGCTCATGTATTTGAGCATGGCCTGGTGCTGGGGCATGCCCTGCAGCCGGGTCCACTTCTCCAAAACACTGGTCCGCGTGGCAGAAGTCTCCTCCTTCACCCACATCTCCAGCATCTGCTCCTCCTCCACCTGGAACACACAAGTCAGTCAATCCATTAATCCTCTGTCAACCTATCAATCAGTGAATGAGTAAATCAATCAGCAATCCAGTCAGCAGGTAAATTAATCTGTCTGTCAGACTGTTAGACAGGCAGTTGACTGAGCTTGTGGTAATAAGACGAAATCCGTTTGCAAAGATCCATGCAAATCACTGTTGCAAAGCAAGGCTCCAGTCAAATCAAACATCTCACATTGCTCCACCACATGGAGAAAATGAGCAACTACAGCTATATAAAGAAAAATAAAAAGTGGTTTCAGAGTGTACAGGCACTTGGCTGAAGGACTTGATTCTCTATTCACTGAATAAATAAGCAGAGAAACTTTGGTTTTATTCTATAATATAAATACAAATCGTCTTTTGATCCCTACCTTCTGTTTCTTCAGTGAACCAGTTTTGAAGCTTCTCCTCAGGGTGCCATCCAGGAAGCTCGGGGTCCTGCGTTTCTCTGACCCGGCCCCAACGCCCCCCACCCCTCCTGCCACCCCCTTCCCTTCTCCTGCTCCTCCGCTTCCTCCCCCTGCCCCACCTGCCGATCCCGTGCCCTGCTTGGTGGAGTGGAGGATGCGATTGCGGAGACGCCCGATTGGATAAACATTTCCCAGGCTCCAACCGGCCCGGCCCGCCCCGTCACCGTGGAGATACTGAAGACGTAAAGCGGCAAGGTGCTGCAAAGTCTCCTCAGAGGCCGGGAAGTGGCCGCTTATGAGAGACTCATGGGCCTAAGAGTGAGAGAGAGAGAGAGAGAGAGAGAGAGAGAGAGAGAATCTATCTAACAGGCTGTCTTTTTTAAAATTGGACTATTGTGCATAATGTGCAGTAAAGCTCACCTGCTCAAACATGAAAGCGAACTCCACTCCTTCTTTAGGCATGCTCTCTACGTCCAGGAAGCAGTAGAGTTTGAAGTAGAGTCTCCACTCTCCTTCCTCCTCTTCTTCTTCGCTCCCTGCCAATCTGGGAAAAGGCACAGACTCAGGTTGAGTCCCCAGTCACAGAGAGACACACCAAAACAGTCCCAACAAAAAATGTCAAAACTGGCATTTCCCTTAGAATCATTTTGTGGCAAGTTGACAAAGCCTCTAAATCAGTATTTAGACCATCTGAAGTTAAACTCCACCAAACCACTGAAACCAGTAGAAGTAAATTTCCGAGCTGTCCTGCCCACCCAGGAAGGAAAAAACACTAGACTCTCAGATACCTCTCAAACTTGGCCAGGACATCGGCCACGATCACTCTGCTCTCCAAAGCTCGGTCTGTGAAGCTGTTGTGTTCAAACAGAGAGAACAGGTTCCTGCTCTCCTCCATGGCCAGACCTCGGATCAGCTTCTCCACCACCTGGAGACAAACAGAAACAATAAAACACTGAACAACTGAACACACCCTGTGCTATTTAATCATTTAATCTTGTACCGAGTCTATTCTGGCCTGATGAGGTGTTTACCGTAGTATGTGAAATATGACCAAGCTGACTGTTTTCCTTTTAGTTGTTTTTTTTTTTACTGTACTACTATGTCACTGTCACTTACAAGCGCTTTACATTATTGTCAATTTGTGTTTAAAAACCAATAAACAAAGTTCATAAAAAAAAAAAAAATCTTGTACCGAGTCTTGTACCAAGTGAAAAAATCTGGGGTGAAATAATTTATTTCCAAGGCAAATCAACTTGTTTAGAGAATATTCCTGACATTATCTTAGTGACATTATCTTGATACTAGTGGAGTGATCTGCCTTATTTCAAGAAAATGTCACTTGATTGTAGAAAATTGAAGCAAGTGTTGAAACAAGAGAAACTGTAATAGAAACATGTGACATTATCTTACCCCACTGGCTATTTTTTTCACTTGTTTTATGAAAAATGGGATTTCAGGACTCAATAGTTGTTAAGAAGAACATTTTTTGCAGTATATGCAAGGGTTGGATTTAACATTAACAAACACTGAAGAAACACAGCTTTGATGTACAAGTTTTTCAGGTCACTCCATGAAAACTGTCCTTCCCAGACTTTATATTTACAAGATGGAGAGGCTGAAGTGTCAGTGTGTGTGTGTGTATACATGTGTGTTTTTATGTGCACCTCTCCAGCTGTGGTGTGTGAGTTGATGGAGATCTTGCAGGAGCCTCCTCCATGGCAGTAGACAGTGGTGCTCATCTCCTGCCTCACCAGCAGGGCGGCGATCTCCTCCTGAGAGGGAACAAACTCACGAGTCTTGGTCTTCTTCAGGGATTCCCCGATGAAACCGGCGTAGCGCTCGATCTCTGTGCCTGGGTAACGCTCACGCACCCTAAGTAATACCACACACACACACACACACACATTACACATTACATTACATATTTCATAAAGAAGATACATCCTACAAACTGCAGACCACACCCACCACACCCAACACACACACACACACACACCTCTTAAGGTGGAAGCGCAGGTATCTGAGAATGGTTCGACTGGGCAGGAAGGTGCAGCTCATGCAGGTGAGCAGGTGCCAGTGCGCCCGATTGGCTGGGCTGTTAGGCTGAGGCACGAGATTGGTCTGCTTGATCACCTGACAGTACACCTGGAAAATAAAATATTAAAAAGGGGCATTGAGTAATCTATGGCTTTTCTCAACCAAGGAATCTCAGCACCTGGTGAAGTGATTGGTATTGATCAACAACTCTATCAAACCCCCACAGATATATGGTCATTTTGTGCTATGGGACAGTAAAAATCATACTGTAAAATATAAACTTTTTATAAGGCTCACATTATATGGAATAGTGTTTCTCTCTCTTTGATTGTAACCCTCTTGTAATACTGGACAGTAGACACCAAGTCAGAGTGGTGAACATTAAAAGTAATGTATATTTTGCTTATTTTAGCATTACATTCATGCTAGTTATACTAGTGTACAAATGTACATGTATTATTTTTTATTGTCTTTCTTTCTTTTTTTGTAGTTTTTTGGCATCAGAGAGGACAGCAAGAATTTCATTGTTCAGGCCAACTTGTTTCCTCTATATGACAATAAAGAACTTGAACTTGAAGTACCTCGTCCCTGAGAGGCCGCAGGTCCTGGCAGGTCTGCAGGATGCCCTGTATGATGGGCACCGTGTCCGCCAGCGTCTCCATCTCCTGCAGGGAGTTGAATACTCGCACCGCCTCGTCCTGCAGACTGGCATAACCCTGCTGCCTTTGGACTGCACACAGAAAGATATAAAGAAAGATAAAGAAAGACAGAGGTGTTAAGAATAGAGTGATTGATTGATTGAGCTTGTTTGATAATCTTAAAAACAAGTACATGAGGACGATTCAGGCAGAAAATATCTTCACGTACAGATTTAACATAAACATACACAATAAATCTCAAGAGCTTTTTTCCATTGTGGTCCTTAAGCGGAATGGGGCTTATTAAACAGACAGCACAAGGACAATATGGCATCCTGCACAGACCAAGGCCTAGGTCTCAACAACAACATATACTCCATTCTCATAAATCATGACAATCATAAAATCCCAGAATACATAATAAACAGAATTTAGTGAAACCAGCCACAATGACCCAAAACATCAAAAAAACACAATATTGTTTGCAGAGTCAAGGCAAACATTCATTAGGTCCCTACACCTGACGAGACCTGCCTGTGACACTGATTTCCTTTAAGTTCATTGGTAGATTATTCCACAGGATGGCAGCAGAGTAGAGAAAGGTCTCCTTGCCCATACAAGACTTAAAGGATAAGGCCAGTGTTTTTTAATGCATTGCTTACATCAACAAATCCTATGAAAATAACAAAATCAGCAATGATTTTGTTTTACCAGCAAATCTCGTCCATGTAGCCGGTGCCCAATAAAGCCATGTCCCAGCAGCCATAGAACTCCATTGTATTAAAAAAAACGATTAAAAACATGTCAAAGAGCCATGCTGTTGCTCTGGGCAGCATATTTCATCATCGCAATGCACCGGGCCGGCTGACTTTTTCCTCAAACAACTTAAAAAGCCAGCTGTAGACACGTTTTCCATCTCAGGAAAGTAGTTCCGTAGCACAGAAAATAGTCCCCGGCGTAATGAAGAATTTGTTCCCATTTGAATTTGATAACTACAACAGCCTGACTTTTCATGGTAACAGTTAGCGATTTTTAAAATTGAAACTATGTCTTTGTGAGCTGTATTTCAAGGCTTTTAGCTTACAATTAGAGCCAATGACTTCCGGGTTGACGGCTAAAAACAGTACGTGGGAAGTCAGAAAGTAACGGGAGTAGAGCAAACGCATTGTTGATTTTGTTATTTTCATAGGATTTGTTGACGGTAAGCAATGCATTAAAAAACACCGGCCTTATCCTTTAAATTTGAAGGGAACAATGTCTGTAGAGCTCCCTCTAGTGTCATAAACATGAGTATTTCTTGTTTAAAATACAACAAATTAAAATAAAAATAAACAACCTTGTGTACAAGACACATTTTTATCTGACTCTTTCCTCTACTCTCACTTAACCTTAACGATGTGTGAGGAGGAGGCAAGCTGTTGCAAATTGATTATACTGAGGATGTATTGAGGATGTACTGTATAGTGGTAATACTGATGATGATAGTGAGGATGTATATAGGTTAATTGTGATGATGCCAATGTTAGACATTATTAACAGTTATACAAAAGAATGCAGCACTTCGGACTAACGTTTAACTAGATGGTCAGTGTAGAAGTCCTGAGACTGTGTTACATGTTATGTTACACTGCAAGACATGTATCAAAGAATGAGAAACATTATTCAAAGAACTGTCTACTAGGCATTTCTTGTTTTTCTTTTAACACTGTTTCGCCACTGCATCAGTTAATTGAAAAGATATTTTTTTTTACACTGAACTGGCTTATACAGTATATATCAGTGGATATAGGATACAGTTGAGTTGAACTTTTTGTTGCTGACCTGCGGAGGGCAGTCAAACGCCTGGAAGCATTTAAACAGCTGCAAATTGAAGAAGTACGAAAGGAAGATTACCGCAGCAATGACTAACGTTTGGTGCGTGCCCATAGGCTGCATGTAGGGCCTGGGGTATGGGAGGTTTACTTACGGCTGGTGACCTCTCCGTACGGGAGCGGCAGCAGAGGGGAGTGTAGAGGATGCTGAGTGTATCTGAGGATGGGATTCCTCCGGTACATCTGCTCCACCACATCTGGGTTCACACTGTTCTCCTGAGAGCACACAGGCACAGAGAGGTCACATTCAAAAGAGGAATGAGAATATATTGATACGCATTTGAATATGTGTACTTAGTAACTGTGTGTGTGTGTATGTGTGTGTGTGTGTGTGTGTTTTACCTTGATGTCTCTGATGAGCTGCAGAGTGGGGGTTTCTATGGGCTGCTTGCTGTCTATGACTCCCTGTATGGCGGCTGTCCACCTCATGGCCTCATTCAGCATCTTGGTGTAGAGGCGGTAGGAATGCTTCCTGCCGTGCACTATGATGTTCCAGTAGCCTACAAAAACCGGACACGTGCATTATGCATTTAAATAATTAAAAAGCCTCACTTTTTAATTAAAGGAGGCAGAAAGGAAGCCTCTTCCTTTCAGCTGAGGAGATAAATTAAGTTTTATAAAAAGGGGTAACAATTTTCTTTCAATTTAATTCAATTACTCACTTTTCATGTCTGTAATTGTAAAATTAGAATCCTCTCTCTACATATACTCCCTATCCTCTTACGTCTAATCCCTGATTAAACCTACCCTCTCTATCTTTTCCCTCTCTTTCTCCTCTTTCTCACCTGTCTCTCTGTGCACCCGTTCATCCGGCTGAATGACGGAGCAGAGGGAGTTGAGGACCAGGGTTCCCATCTTGGAGGAGTTGCGCTCTGAGCTCTTGTAGTAATCCAGGGAGTTGTGGGTCAAAACAAACCAGCGCTTCTTCAGCTTTAGAGAGGTGCTCTTGGCGTTCGTCTTCATCTCCTTCTGGAGCCAGCCTGAGGAAGAACGAGAGAGAAAGAGAGAAGGGAGAGAAAGAAGAGGAGCGAGGAGGAAGAATGTTTTTTTTTTTTCTTTTTACAGACCAAGAAATGGACTAAACATTTTTTTGAAAATTCTTATATAAACATTCACATTTCTACACACAACCCTAAACTGTCCACTTTTTTGTTGATATTGTAAATGCCATGTATGCCATATATGCTGTAAACCTTAGATGGTCAATGTCTTTTACATTCCCAACTTTATTTGAGATGTTATACCAGAATTCATCATCTATATAGTTGAGACTATGTTGCCTAATTTCCATATAATCCCTATAAATTCACAGAAGTGCATGTGCAGGCTTATCAACATCCCAGAAACCCGGTTCTCACCCCTGACCAGGAACTCCTGCCCGTCTATCTTGGCGTCTCCTTTGGGTTTCTGCAGCAGACTGATCCAGTGATGCATCTCCTCTGGCGTGTCGGTGTTGCAGTGGATCACGCGGTTGGCCGTAATGATCACAAAAGAGTTGGGCCTACAGAGGGAAAGTGACAGGCATTTAAAGAAAAAATCCACCCCAGGATACTCCTACACTGTGAGATATCATCAATTTGTGATGCATTCTGGTCTATTGTTGCTACTGTCGGTGGATAAATTGGTATCTCTTCCTCTTCTACGATGGATTTCTCCCTGTATGATTGCTGAACATCGGTTCAGCATGGTGAGTCTAGAAAGAAGCCTTTGCTCTTTGATTCTGAGGGACACTGACACCAAAACTTGACATTTACCGCTGATGTTGTTGAAAAAGTTTCTGATATCATATTCTGTGATATCATATTTTTATCACATTTTCTGCTATCATTTTCTGTGATACATTTTTATCATATTTTCTGCTATCATATTCAGTGATATAATATTTTATCAGATTTTCTGTTATCATATTGTGTAATAAAATACACCACCAAACAACAAAATGGGCCCAGAAATACAAGGTACATCACCAATAGCTGTTTTTAGCAGTGTCAAAGTGTTTTTGGGGTTATTTTTCCTTTTGTGATTGCTAAATATTGCAGATCGTCCTCTAGCCCTCTTTTTGATGAGTGATCAAACTTACCGATCAGGGTTGTCTGATGCACATACAGAGTCAATCAGGCCCACATCGAGAGTACCCTAAAGGAGGAGGGGAGCAGAAAAAAACAATCAAACATATGCACTATAGAGTAAGTTAATAAGTAAGTGTGTCTTCTTACTATGCCATGCAGCAGCTAAAGAGTACAGGGCATTTGTACATGCATACTGTGTGTGATCTAGAAATGTCATTACTGTATACTAACAGAGAAATAACTATAACTCATAAGTTATTTGTGACTGACCACAGCGTTCTTTGGGTTGGCCTGTTCATGGGACATCTCCAGCAGCTGCTCAGGAGTACACACACGCACCTTACTGAGCACATTGAACCAGCCACTAGACAGAGAGAGAGAGAGAGAGGTGTGGAGTAAGAACAGCACAAGTTTGAATATATGATTCTACTCAGGTTCAAATAGAAAATAGTTTTTATTCTCTGTTTCCTCCACACCTTGCATCCTCTGGCGACTCAGCAAACACCTGATAGGTCCTCTCGTCTGTCACAATGTTCAGAGCGTTCTCCTTTTCGTGATTATCCACTATCTCTCTGTAAATACACAAACAGTATATATGTCTGAGAAATGCAGCTATTGACTAGAGAGCAGAGACACAGTGAATAAGGGATTGTGTGTGTGTTCTGGGCCTGGAGCGGTGAATCTTACTTGGCGGCCCGGATGTCAATGGTTCCCTTCAGCTTCTCCTCACTGTCGTTCTCAAAATACATCAGCTTGCTGTCCCTCAGTACGAACCAGCGCATCTTCCAGTTTCTGGGGCATCGGGGATGAGACATTATGAAAACAAAGGTCAAGATAATCCAATGTAGCATTATAAAGGGTTTTTTGGACTCTATAAACACATTCACACACATTGATTTTAGGAATTTAGAATGCTCTATTCCCGCATTACAAACTGTATTAAGGAATTACCTTCTTTATATAGGCCTACCTCTCAGATACACATGTATGTATTTTACCAGGTTTCAAAGCGCAGTATCATCCAAAAGCAGCATACAGGGGCTCATGTCTTGCTCAAGAATACTTCAAGAGGGATGAAGTCATTGGCTGTTGCAGGGATCGAACCTGCACCCTTCCAGCTATAGCAAGGGCTTCTTTACAACCAAACCACCATGTATCCACCATTTCAACTGGTAATTACAGGCATCCCAGTAAACAGTCACTATTCCATATCATCAGATGAAAACCTCCAAAATGTAAACTTTTGTTTGTCTTGTTTTAGCTTGATGGCCAAGCATTTTTGAGTTTATTCAATGAGTTTTGAAAGGATTTAAAAGTCCAATGTGCGTAGGAGTTTCTCAAGCATCCTTTAATCTTTCAGTTGAAATCACCTAAATTGAAGGTTTTCACATGACAGCCATATGGAACAGCATTTCCAACAGAGATATGGAACAGCATTTCATAATTATTATTCATTATCAATTAGCATGCAGGTTACGCTCAGTAACAACAACAACAACCTGCGTGAGAGAGTGGAAAGGCCTCCTCCTTTCTTATAGAGCCAGCCAGACTTGAGAGACTCCTGTTTGGACCTGAACCACATGAAGGTCTCATCCTTCAACACACACCAGCGCCTCCTCCATGGGATCATCAGACCAGCTGGAGGAGAGGAGGAGCAAAATTAAAATGATAAAAATTTATTACAAGTAAGCCCTATAGGCAAAATTTAACAGGTAGATTTGTTTTTACTTCAAAATTAGATATTTATATTGTATTTTGAAAAAAGTGAAATAACAACTACTGATAAATGATAAACTTCAGGTAGGGATTTTTTCTTCATATAGACAACAACTAAAAAGTGGTGATGATGTATAAGCTCACCCTTCATGTAGAGGTAGCTGTGGAAGTATGGCGGTCCGTTTCCATTGAGTATGCTCACTCTGCCATTAGTCACCTCTTCATCAGTGTCCACCAAGCCGTCATGCTCGTCATCACTGTCTGCATACTGGAATATCACACACAGTAAAAGACATTTTATTATTATTTAATTACACTATCATGCAATAAAATAGTTGGAAAGACATTGTCATCAGCATTTTACACCATCATGCCATAACAGAATTAAAACAAAAGAAAATACCATGACATAAATCTTTTCTTTAGAGAATGACAGTAATTATATGACTGTCTATGTGCATACATATCTGCGTGAGCGCGTGTGAGGATGCGTGTGAGTGTGTGTCCTCACAGAGTCGGAGCTGCCTCTGTAGGACTCGATACTGGCGTTGGTGCAGGTCGACTTCCTCGGGTGCTCATCGTCCGCCACGGCAGCGCTCCCGCGGTTGCTCCCGGATACGGAGCTGTCGTCTCCGGCGGTGACAGACCCCTCCTCCTCCTCCTGGTCGTAGTCTGATTCGGTGTCGGCTGGCATGCTGTAGATAGGCTCCTCCCCGTCTCCCAGGCTCTCCGCCATGCTCACCTTCCTGCCTGTCTCCGCCTTTGCTCCCTCTTTCTTCTCCGCCTCCGTCCCATCTCCCGGGGGATGGGGAGGTGGAGGTGGAGGTGGAGGAGGTGGGGGAGGGACAGCGGAGCCGTCTCCAGGCGGAGGGAGAGGAGGAGGGGGAGGAAGGCCGGGAGCAGCAGGGACATCGGTGGGCAGGGGAGGCGGAAGAGGAGGTCCGGAAGGCACCGTTCCCTCTGCAAAGGCAGGCGGGGGAGGGGGGAGGTGAACGAAGATGTCCTGGTCCAGAGGAGCGTCCGTCTCGGCGGGAGGGGGGAAGTCCGGGAGAGGGATGCACTCCTCCTCAGCGTGGAAGCCCTCGTCCACCTCTTCTTCTTTGGGTACGGCTGTGGCAGCGGCTGCCCCATCCTGAGGTTTCACCTAGAATGGATGAAATGGGTCAGTCAGGGAAGTTTTGTCCAAATATGGCCTGGAATTTTATGCAAAAGAATGGGTTGCCTATGTTTTACTTTTGATTTAAGGTAGTATTGCATGCCTATTTCTTCATATTTTGCAAAGGCTATGAATTGAATCACCTCTACAGCGGGCTTAGCCTCCATTGCTCCCAGTGCAGGATCCAGGCCTCCGAAGTTCAGCAGGTCGATGAGTTCTGTGGCCTTGCGGGACGCCTCCTTCTTCATCCGTTTGATCTCGGCGTCCCGGCGCAGCTGGAGCTCCTGTTTGGAAGACTCGCACAGTTGGGAGACCCCATCCTCTCTCTTCTTCTGCAGGCGCTCAATCTCTCTTTCCAACTGCAGGATCTCCTCCATCTGACGGGTCTCCTGGAAGGGTAGAGAGGGAAAAGGAACATATTGAGCGTCAAATATTATCGAAAATAGTAGCACTGCTTTCATTTTACATATATTTGCTTTATTCTGTAAATCAGAGAGAGCAGAATGAGCTGCACTGTCACTTGTTAAACAAAAAAACTGGGTGTATAGGTGGATAATGGCAAAAGCAAAGGAAAAAATCTCATCACTTGCAAAAAATATCAAAAAAGGCATCAATTTTCATTTCGTATTGATTCCTTTTTGGTCTTCAAACAGTGTTTTTTTGTTCTTTGTATAACTTTATTCTATGAACCCACACTGAAGATGCAGCACTTGCCTCTGTGGATTTGTCTGCCTCTGCTGCTCCTCCTTCTTTCGCTCCCTCCTGCTCCCCTTCGCCCTGCTTTTTCTTCTCTTCCTCCTCTTTCTTCTTCCTCTCATCTTCCTCCCTCTTCTTCTTCTCGTCTCTGAGTTTTCGAACACGGGTGCGCGCCACCTGACCTCGTCGGTGTTTCTGCAGCACCAGCGCTGCCTTGCGCTGCTTTACGAACCGTCTGCGCTGGATGTGTTTGCGGAAATGCTTCTGGAGGGTGACGACACTCGTACGTACACGCTTGAAGTGCTTCCTGTGGACAGAATAGGTGAAATAAAGACAGAAATTAAGAAAAGTCAAAAGCATACAGACACTTGACCTCACTGAGAATCCCGTTTCTGAAGGCTCTTACTTGGCAGAAAAAGTGAGTAGGTGGGCTCTGATTATCATGGCCGCTTGCCGACGGACTTCATCCCTTTCTTTCTCTAAACGATGCTCCAGAGACTCCTTCATAAACACCTACAGGGCAAAGGTCAGAGGTCAAGAGCAAAGGGTTAACAGGAAGAGGTGAAACATGTAGAAAACCCTCTGAATGACTTTGGATGTTGTCTGTCATATGAATCTCTAATGGCATGTACGGGTGGTGTACAAAATTACTGTTATGTTCAAAAAGACGATTCATAAAAGTCTTCTACAATTCGAAAAGGTGCAGAGGAGTAGGCTGGACTTGAAAAGCTGCTACAGTCTTACCTTGGTCTTGCCTAACTGCCATTCTTTCTTGGTCTTGTCATATTTGGTCAGAAGGTCTGTACTCCTCTTCTTATCATCAGCTGCTGCAGCCACTTTTTCCTTCAGAATGATCTTATACCTGGGAGGGAGAGAAGAAGCAGGACAGAGTGCAAGAGAAAAAAAGAGAGAGAGGTCTTGGGTAAAATGTAATAATAACAAAAGAAAAACAACATACAATATCTAAAAAAAATGAACATACAAAGACACACAGCACACAATCACAAATAACGAAAAAGACTGAGAAAGATGGAGAGTTAGAGATGCTTACCGAGAGACGAAGTCTTTGAAAGTCCTGCGGACAGGAAAACCAGCCCGACGGATCTTGACCGTCTCCAACATCCCAGAGTACCTCAGCTGGTTCAGAACCACATCCGGGTCAAACACATTTGGATTCTACCGGCAAGAAAAGAAGGACTGTTGTTACAATAATCCGGTACTTTAGGAGAAGATATGCAATCATGTTTTGAGACAGTTATTAATGTGAATTTCAATCAGACCAACCTTCTGCATGTTGGGTTTAATGCAGCGAATGAAGAAAGGGTTGGATACACTCAGAGTGGCCATGAGAGCGTGGAGAGAGTCCTGAGGAGAAAGAGAAAGAAAGAAGAGGAATTGTTAGCCCTTTTCGTCTCTATGATATTGAACCAAATTATCACAGTAACTCCTTTAAATGCTGCTTGTATTGGTGCATAGACCAAAGGTGAATCTCTGGGAAAATTGTTAAATTAAAAACCTTTATCCCTTTCTCCTTAGCTTTGTTACATCTCTTGTCATGGCCCTGTGGCTCTGACCTTTGAACTCTTTTTATCAGTTGCTTGTAATGTTGGTTATCTAGGAATTAAAGCTTATTCTTTTCTACTCTTTGCAAGTCACTCTGTATAAGAGTGTCAGCCAAATGCCTAAAATGTAAATGTAAATGTAAAAAACCTCCATGTATGTACAGTGTAAATGTCTAAAATGTAAATGTAAATGTAAAAAACCTTAATGTATGTATAGAGTGTGTGTCTCTTACCCTGAACTGGGAGCTGACAGTCGGTTTGCGTCTGGCTGTTCCCATCTTCAGAGTCTCCTCATTATTCCTGCTGCCCACCTTCTCAAACAAGTCATAGATGAAGTCCAATCTGGGAGGCAACAGAAACATACATAAACATAATGGATTATACATATATATACATATGATGAATGATGTGGTGGTCAAAAAAAAAAAAAAAAGTAAAATAAAGTAAACCTGCAGTTGGTGATTAACATAAGGCAAATAGCTGCCAAAACGAACAAAAATCAATTATGTTTTCAGAAAAGCACAGATTTATGTTTTGTCCTTAAAAGACCCTATTCACACATAACTTGCATCGGTTTGATACTATTAATTATGTTGTGAACTATGAATTTGCAACATGAAGATTTACCCACTCCAAAAAAATGGATAAATTCTTGTGCAAATAAAAATGTGAGTAATTTAGATGGGTTTACCCTCCACTGTATCTCTTCATATGACTGAATTTAGCACATTAATATTGAAACCCCAATTAATTATTAATTCAACCAATCTATCAATTATTGAGTGTGAGAGACTGTGTCCGACCTGCTGTCCTTGAGCATGTTTAGGATGTCGTCTCTGAAGGTGTCTCTGTTCTTCTCCAGGATCCCTCTAACATCATACAGGACCTGGCAGACAGAGACAGGCTCATCATGAATTCCCCAGGCTTCACAAAACAAACCTGCTTTCTCTGCAGCCTAATAGACATGCTGATATGAAGAAAACAAATATGCAGAACTCACCTCCCCGGCATAGTGTTTGATACCAAACTGATGGTCAGCAAGTCTGGGCTTTACATAGTAAGGGTTTGTCTGCAGCAAAGGGGAAACAGCACACACAATACATTTAATAACAGCACAGCAGCTCCACATAGTGTGAACAATGCATGCAATGTCTTCTGCATGTGTGTATAAATGTGTAAATAAACTCACCGAGTGTCTGCTGTGCAGCTTCTCCAGCAGAGTAAAGTCTGTTCCTTTGGGGAAACGGCTTTCCTCGTTTACTAATGCCAACATGCCCAGTTTCTAAGAGAGGAGACAATCATCACATTATAGCATCAGCTAAATCAAATCAATGTAATTGATTGTAATATAAACAACCCCGCAGTCAAATTGATTCCCAATTAATTCCCAGAAAGCTTCTAAGACAGGCAACCAAGCCAACTCATAGCTGGCCAGGAATTAGCCTTAAATTTAAACCAAGTTGAAACTGTGACTTAGAAAAGATTTACACTGAAACAGTTAAGCTTGGTGCTGCAGTTAAATCAAACGTGCTAAACTGAATATATCTGTTTTTGCCATGAGCAAATCCTGGGCCAACATTTCAAAATCCCTTCCAGACTTCCAGACGATAGACTTGGAAACATTTGCTGAGTTACCTCTCTTCATTATAACACTAACCGCTATTTATGTTGTGATACTGGAATTCCTTACCTTCTCTATAAGGTCAAGACACTCTGCATTGTCCATCCAGTCTATGGCATCCCACTGGACACCTTCCCTGTGGAGCGTAAACACAAAACATTACACATGGAAAATAAGTGTGTTTCTATATCACTGCAGCATCTGTGCACTCCCAACCAAGCTTTGATGAAAAATGGGTCCTCTGACACAGATGCAATCATACAACATGTATATCTCTGGCTTTTGTTTACAGTGCATGGTTTGTGCAGACACATGTGCTGTAGGAGTGTACCTGTTGTACTCTAGCTGCTCCAGGGAGAAGATATGCTTGTTGAAGTACTCCTGGAGTTTCTCGTTGGCGTAGTTGATGTTAAATTGCTCGAACCGATTCACCTGCAGGGGGGAGACACACATATGGTATGAGAGAGAGCTGATGTACAGGTCTGTATCTGGCATGTGTGTGTGAGTGTGTGTGTGTGTGCGCGCATGGGGGTTGGTAGGTTGGGTGGCTGAGGGGCAAATTCACCAATTAATTGTGAAAAAGCAATTAAGCAAATAACAGCCCAGAGCTCTGACCTCAAAGTTTTCAAAGCCAAAGATGTCAAGGATGCCGATGGATTTGAAGTTTTCCTTCCCTTTGATCTTCTGATTGATCTTGAGGATGATCCACGAGAAACACTGGGAATACAACGCCATGGCAACAGAATCCCGGGAATCCACGGCCTGTGACAACGAGAAGGAAACCCAAGGATCGATTATGATGGATGTTTGTGTGGGGAAGAGATAGAGATTGTGTGTGTGTGTGTGTGTGTGTGTGTGTGTGTGTGTGTGTTTCTTGCTTACCTGCTCGATGGAGAGTGGGGAACAGATCTCCTCTCCTCTGAGAATTATGGAGCGCTGAGTCAGGACTTCAGACAGTTGGAAGGAGTCCAGGCCCAACAGCTCACTGGCATTAGTGACCACTGGAAAGAAAGAGAGACAAGTTACACACATCTATCTATCAATCTATCTATCTATCTATCTATCTATCCATCCATCTACACACTGACCTTGTTTGGTGGTGATCTGTGCCCCTCCTGCGGTCATGAACTCGACGTTGCCCAGCTGTAAGACTCCTGACAGCAGCTTAAACATGTCTCTGATCTCCTCCTCTGTAAACTCTAACACCTTCAGTGCCTCCTGGACAGAGAAAGGCACAGCGGAAAGAGATTAGGCGATACCAACAGCACTCACACATTTCCCCAAATGAAACGCTCATATTACCATCGCGCCGAAATTTTCTGCCGACTAAGGTTCAGTTTTAACCTTGATATTTCAATGACGAGGATGGTAATATAGGGAATATGGTCACTGATCCTATATCAGCACTCCAACTCAAAGAGATTTGATGAATGCTGATTGGAGTTTTAGTTAACAAACATTTCTTGGAGGCGGAGCTGCCCTGGAGGCAGATCATAATCTTATTGGTTGAGTTAAACCTCAAGGTGCAGAGCCAAAGAACCACAGCTTTTCAGAGCACAAGTTAGCTAACTGGCAAATCTGAATGGAAAAAGAAAGAACTCCAAAGAAGGAACTCTGGTCAAAATATAAATAACTAGAAGGCAATTGGAGAGTGCAAACCTTGATGAACAATTCTCCAAGCTGTTATTACACCCAAAGACATCATTCCTATCACTTAAATTTTAAGTTGAATTGATTTCTTGACTCTGCAAACATACCTTTAGGATTTGGAATCAAGTCTCTGTCTCTGTTAGTTTCATAGTTACAGCTAAAAAATGCTAATTGTCTACTGACAGAAATCCCAGATCCCTATCACAACTAAAATCAAATCAATTGTTCGTTGGCCCAAGGTCTATCTGTCCACCAAATTTCATAGAAATCCATTCATACATGTTTGAGATATCCTGCTGACAGACACACAAACTAACGGAAAACCTTGGCACAGACAAAAATATAAATGGCAATGTCTTCTTTTTTCATTCATTCATGACCATGGCATTCATGATCTTGGAAAGTCAGCAGACCAGCTAACTTACCTAGCTTACCTAGATAGCTGCAGGCTAGTATGGCTAGTTTGAACTTGGAAGCTAGTTCAGTCAGGAACACTTAAGTCACAAGATAAAACCATTAATTGCAACTAATGGTAATACAGTTGTGTTTGGCGGATATGGCTCTGCTCTAGCAGCGCCCTCCTTACCCAGCAAGCATGCTGAAGGTATAGCAGGGGTGCCATGCAAATCCCCCCATGGGAGAACACAGCAGTGTTGACTCTTTAAGAGCCACCGTGGGCTCAACTGCATAGACTATACGAGGTGGAGGCTGGGGAGGGGGAGGTAAAGCTTTACCAAGCAGCAGAGTGTGCAGCAGTTGTGAAGCAAGGAGGTGGCTTTTTAAATAGACCGCCTTGTTATGAGAATGGATTATGATTGGCGATCAGCTGGTAGATGACAAGCACGCGTGACATGTGTCCTGCCTGAACTAACGCGATGCTTAATTTAGCCTAGCTGACCTAAATATGGGTTTTTTCAGTTAGTAGCAAGAGCACTAGCCTTCACATTATTAGCTTCCTGCTCTCTCTTACCCCTACCAATGAGATTTCTGCTTCCAGAAACTTAAATCTGATGAACACTGGACATGGTCAATAAGAAAAATACAGCCAACAGAGGGAATACAGCCACACTGACCATGACACTGTTGAAGAGTTCTTTGTCATTCAGGCTCTTGTCCTTCAGACATCCTGATTGGCTGAGGTAGTGGAAGGATTCAGGAGGGTCGTCCAGGTAGTACAGCTCTGATCGAGGAAACATATAATGTCAGTGTGATGGGGAGATAAACCTCTAGCTACCATCCTTTCCACTTGGAGATGGTCTGGAAAATTTGTGACTGGAAAAACATTAGGGTGACATTCTTGTTAGATTAGAATATTATCTGTGTAGATTAAAGTTATCGTCTATTTGCTGCGGATTATTTGTGTCTCCAATTTTGCCTTTTTTGCTGTGACTGACATTGTGCGTAGTGTTTCATATTTCATGACTTTGTATCCACATCAAAACATTGTAAATGGATCATATAATGCCAAAAAATCACAGGCATCAGTGGGAAAAATCAAGCAGTTTTTTCTCAATTCCTGAAATGTTGACTGTGTTGGGAGTTTTTCTGCTGTCTGCAATGTATAGAAAATATAATAGATGATTCTGGTGTTAACTGGACAAATGACAATCATTACCAAAATATTAGGAAAATCTTCACAGAGCTTTCCGTACCTTTATGCTCCTTTTTTGCTCCCGCCAGCAGAGCGTAGAAGATGTGATAGTTCCGCTCTCCAGGGTTTTGTCGCACGACGCGGTTCTACAGAAAAATCGATGCAGCAAAATCACAATTAACATATCAATGTGCTTCACAATACAGAACAGAAAGAAATCACTCTTAATGAATTTAAATTTGATGTGTGCAGTCCCAGACATGATTACCTTTTCCAGTAAATCTGAAAGAGACAGAGTCAAGGAAATAATCCAATCTCTGCGTTCCACTGTTATTGATCTTCACGTTCATACAAATCAAGCCTGAGTCAAATAGTCATAAACAATCCTCAGCATGCTATCATGGCATTTCAGACTGTGTAAGCTAAGTTGCCACATAATAATAGAGTAACTTGACTTTCAAATACTTTCCGGTGATTGTTTAAACTTTGTATTGTCTGTTTTGGCACATGCCTGATACAAATACATCTATTTTCTGTATAAAGAACAAGGATACAGTCAATGACGCAGCCTCCCTGGATGTTGCCGCTCTCCGAGAAGTGAAGCTGGATGAACTTCCCGAAGCGACTGGAGTTGTTGTTGTAAACAGTCTTAGCATTACCAAATGCCTCCATGATCGGACTGCAAAGAATGAGTGAAACGCTTTCAGTTAGTGAATTCCTGTTTGTGTGTGTTGATGTGTGTACATGCAGTGCAGAATGGTGCATAGAGATCACATTGTGCTGCAGGGGCCGTTCACTCCATACATGTGCCTGATCCTCATATAGCAACATTGTGTATTGACCTTTATTTATCTAGGGAAAGTTGGCAGAGGAAGCATGCTCTTTTGCAGCAATTCCCTGCTTCATAGTCACACAGCTACACACATCTATAACTGGCAGCTGCCCATATGGCAGTATATCCACAGTCTTTTTCTGCTGGCCACTGATCCGCTCTGTTGGAATAGCTGGGCTTGCTCAAAAGCACTGAGGCAGTAATAGCTGAGGGAGGGGAAAGTGTTTCTCCTTCACTTTTCCCACCCAGATTTAACACGGTTGGTCCATAGATTCAAACCGGTGAAGTTCAGATTATAAGCCTGCACCTCTAACATCTGTCACCCTATATACAGTATATATGTAATGCCATCCATATACATATACACATGTAATAAACATGTAAACACATGCAATCAATGGTCAATGCTCAAATCAATGACAACACAGCTACACAGCAGCAACACATATGTATGCATGTATGTAAATGTATGTAAATGTGTGTGTGTGTGTGTGTGTGTGTGTGTGTGTGTGTATGTGTCCGTCCATACCTGCTCTGTACGATGGCCTGCTCCACACGCGTGCTCTTCTCCGAGGGAGGCGTCCCTGCTGAGTTCTGGCTCATCACAGACAGGAACTGGAGCAACAGCTTAGTGCTTTCTGTCTTCCCTGCACCTGACTCTCCACTGGAACATACACACACAAACACACACACACACACACACGTACACACAATTTAATTTAATTAAAAACACTGTGACCTTCTCTGACATTCTCCTATCTCAATTTAGTCTGGTTGTTTAATAGATATTGAGGTTTGATAGCTGCAGAGATATTGCATCTCTCCCAATCAGGTTACAAAGTGACACCAAGCTTGAATGTAATTGAAAGCATGATGAGATGACTGACTCTACTACCAGACCAAACCAGCTGGCTCGAAGTGTTGGAGCAGATTACCCCAGTGGGTAAACTGGGAAATAAATGCCGCCCCCCCCCTTCATCGTCTACCCCTTCTTCATCCCGTCAAACTGACCATTCAGGACTGTTTCTTTGAGCTTTGAATCATTCAGTGAATGATTGGGGGAATGAATGAGCCTTGAGGAAGACTGATCAGTGAAGACTGAGGCTTTCCTCAGGCTCATTCATTCCCCAATCATTCACTGAAATCAATAGGTCTGAAACCTGGCAGCCCTCCTTTACTTCCTTCAATCTTAACCTTTGTTTTTTATTAGATTTCATTCCTAGCTCTAATCTGCAGGCATTTTCAGCAGTCATTTTGTTCCCCTCCTTATGAGCATTTAGTTTGGTTTCAGTAAAAGCAAAAACAGAAGAGCACAAACAAAACAAAAAAAAAACAGAAGAACTCTGGCATATTCTACTTCACTCCTTTCTAGTGATTGATCTGTGTAGGATGTAGAAGTACAAACTAATGAAAGAGAAAGACCATTTGCATACTCAGACATAGTGGTCTGATATTCATTTATATAAGTTGTGACAGAAGTTTTTCAGAGAGAACACAATTTTTGTATGTGGTACTTAAAACTCAGATAAGGGAACAATGTGTTATATGATATAACGGCTTGTTACTTTATCAGGGTTCCTGCACACACTTGGACATCAGGAGAAGCAGGATAATGGGCTTGTTGTGGGGTAAGACATGACATTGGTAAAAATTAGACAACATAGAGTAACATTTTACTCATGATCTTGTCCAGTCAAGAAATCATGGTGAAATCAGCCATTTTAAAGCTGCTGCTATCTGAACACAAATCTCCATCACAGCTTTTCCTCAGGATATGAAATGTTGATTCTAGGAGAGAGCGAGGTCCAGAGAGCTGTACTTCCATGCCCATCCATTCATTTTCCAAAAAAATGTAAGGCCTTATTTTGTTTTTCTCAAATGCAAAAACTGGGAACCATGCTTTATGGACAAAGTAAAATTTGGGTCCTAAACAAAACCAGTTGAGAACCACTGTATTAAACCATGACCAGGCCAGAGTGAAACTCACCTGATGAGGACACACTGGCTGTCGTGGCGTTTCCAGATGCAGCGGTAGCATTCGTTGGCCACGGCGAAGATGTGTGGTGGGAGCTCCCCTAGGTGATGCTTGGAGTACAGGTCCACCCTCTCCGGGTCATACAGACCTGAGATCTGCTTATAGGGGTTGACGGCCGCGAGGATGCTGCCGATGTTAGTCTGAAAACAGCAGAGTAAGATTTCAGAATCAGTCTGTATATATTTTTGTGTCTTTCTTTGTTTCTTTGTTTGTTTATTTGTTTCTTTCTTTCTCTCTTTATATTCTCTCATTTCTTTTTTGTTGCTGTTTCCTTGCTCTTCTCTCTCTCAAACACGCATATCGACTTGAACACACATACACACACATATGCATGGACACATATACACCCACGTACGTACAGCATACTAAAAGCAGGCACACACACACACACACACATCCATACAAGGCCACACATACAGGACATTAAAATACTAAAGTGCCTCAGCCTTGTGTAAATGTTAATCTGGATTTCAGGCTGAGGGAAAACAGGAGGGGAGAGATATGACGGGGGAAGAGTGAAGAGTGAGAAGTCAGATTTTTATTAGAAAGCTGAGGTCGAATCAATGCGGAGATGGAGGAGGGAGGCAGGATTTCCATTTTGAACTATTCGTACTGTAACAGTGACCTTGCTCTCCATCCTCCTGCTCTAGAAATGAAAAAACACATCAGGTCAGCATGCCATCCATCATATCATATTACGCTCTCTGTGCATTTTGCATCCTACACACACATAGGAGTGTGTGAAAGAATGCATATACACATCAATGCATGAGCACACACACACACACACAGTGACACAGAAAGCTGCCCCACACAGGGTAAATTCTTATGATCAGCTTAAGGGAAATCCGTGTATGGACAATATTTCATCATCTAGATTAGGTCACACCCAGCAGCCCCCTGTGTCTGTTATCTGGTAAGCTTTCAGGTTTCCAGGCTTTTCCAACCATCTGACTCTTCAACTCTCTCTTCCATCCTCAACGCTACCGGACCTGACCGTTTTAACCACGGTTTGATATCTGCTCGAGAGCGCTGCCGGTGTCTCGGCCATTGAGATATAAATCAGCACTGCTGTGGGACTTGGAGAATAATTCTGTCACAGGCCCAATTTCAATCCTTTAGTGCTAGTTTTTGGCCATTTCAGAAAATTCCCATGTGCTGCAATCTGATTTAGCTCACTTTTTGCCCTGTTTTGTGTGAATATCCCTTTGAACATCCATTATATAACTGCAGACACAGATTGCCTCCTTGTAGAGTCAGCATGGGTGAGCTGCTGTAACCCTCAAGCCAAAGGAGTTTTATGGCTGTGGACTTCCATTCATTACACACAGACACACACAGACAAACCACTACCGCCATTCATCTCACTTGTTATGATGATACACTTAAGGCATGTGTCTGTGTGTGTGAGAAAGAAAGCAGGAGAGATTTGATGCCATATGAGATATACTGTATATGTTCAATGTGTAAAAGAGAAAGTACCATGTATGTGTGTGGACTGTGTTTTTCCTCTATCTGTCACTCTGTTTCTATTTCTTTCTGCCACACTGTTTTTATGAGTCTGTAGTGTGTGTCTGCAGCAGTCATTCAGTTTCTCTCCACCTGCTATGTGCCTCCTGGATGTAGGGAGCATGCCAAAAGTAGTGGAGTTTGTTTTTCCTGTTTGAACAGGTGATTTACTGCATACCTACAATATTCTGACTTTACAAGACTCTCTCTCCCTCTCTCTCTCTCCCTCTCTCTCTCATCAGCCGCTCTACCTCTTGTAAATACACAGCCTCTTATAGTAGATGGGTCTGATAAAATGATTTGTGTTTCCCACTAAAAGCCTCACGCATGGTGAGATTCCTGGAAGAGGAGAGAGGAGAGGGAGGGCACAACAACGGTAGACATCAATATATGGTTACACACACGGACACATACACACGCATTCACACACACACACACTTACAAACGCACACGCACACAGACATACAGTATATGTATGTATGAGACATTATCAGATAGTCTTGTCAGTAGCTGGGTTTCCATCCAAGTATTATACTATAGCCTAAATGATGTATCATATTGACTGAATTAGAAAAGTGGAAACATCTTCATCAAAAAGGTTTTACGCTCACTTTAAGCTCAATGGGGTTTTTTTGGTCAATAAAGAAATGATGCGCTAATAGTGATGGAAATGCGATGTCGAATAAATAGTGATGTAGGCTTGGCATGATCAACCTTCGATTTCATTGCATATTCATGTCATATCAGTCATGTATGACAGTCATGTCATACACACTGTTGTTCCCATGTTTAGATATCATGATTGTAAGGCCATTAGTTGGTGTATTAGAATACTGCCAAGTGCCTTTCTTCGTTTTTGTCTTTGGATAAAAGCATGAAATGTGGCCAGCATTAACTGACACGTAAGAACAATAACAAAGACTGAGTGATTTTTCTCATGGTGTTTTTTATTTGCCTGAAACCAGCTGATGAAAACAAAAGTTTGCGTAAATTTTGCTTGTCAGGTGGATATCAGTGAACTGCCATAAGTCACTCTCTCTCACACCAATCACATGACTGATATGCTTGTTTGACAAATATTGATGATGTCACCCCCCCCCCCCCCCCCCAGAGCAGAGTGAATGCTTTCTCTCTGTCTCTACCCATTTCTGGTTCTCTCTCAACCATGCATGCACACACACACACACAAACATCCACAGACACACACACACGCACACACACACTTACATAGATGTTATCCTTATGGTAGCGCTGGTACAGGTTGTGCATGATGGCGGCCTCATGCAGCTCGGCCAGCGCTGACATGTCCTCCACCCCGTCGATGCTGGACTGGTGCATGGCGTACACCTGCTCCCTGGTGACCTCCGCCTGCTGCAGGTACAACACCTGTAAAGAGAGCAAGACATACAGGTGTGTTACAGGAAAACTCCGCCCTTGGATACTCTTACACTGTTATGTATCATCTGTTAGTGATGTTCAGTGCATTTCAGCAGTTATTTTGTGTGTACCCACTTTCCCTCTACCTGCCTCGTCTACCTCTAGTTCAGCTAGTGATAGCCTACATTTCCCAGAATTACTTTCAGCAACCCCCAGAGAATGTGCCTGAATGTTGTATTCAGTATATGTGGGTGGAGAGAGCGATGGCGATATTGATAGTAAGCGCAAGAGAGCAAGTTTTTCCAGTCTTGTCTTGTAGCTGCATTGCATTATGGTCTATTGAGGCTACTGTTGGTGGATAAATTGGTATCTCTGTCTCTTCTACAATGGATGTCTTCCTGTCTGATTGATGATTGTCAAACATGGTGCAACACGGTGGGCTGAGAAAGAAGCCCTTGCCCTTTGATTCGGAGGGATTGACACCAAAGCCTGCCGTTTACCGGTGATGTTTTAGACAGCATGAAACATTTTCTGCTATCAAACTCCATTGTAGCTGCGCTGCAAATATCTCAAATAAAATACATCAAACAACAAAATGCAAGGTTCAAAGTATTTTAGGATGCATTTTTTCCTGTAATATATTACATACATTGAAATGGTTTTGCATTGCGTTGCGCTGCGTTGCGTTATGTTGCGTTGTTGCATTAAGTGTTTCATTGTGTTATGTCGTGTTAAGGTGCTCTGTTGTGCTATGTTGTATCACACTATTGTGTTTCTGTGTTGTGTTACATGTTGTGTTACATTGCATTGTGCGACATTATGTGGTGTTGTGTTGAAGTGCAAAGGCATAAATAGGCATCACGATGCTTCTGGTAGATTTCCAGAACACCTTCCTTTTGAGATAGAACAACTACTCAAAGAGAGACATGAAGAACATTTATAAGGTGGTTGCAGCACAAACACACAATGCTGTGAAGCTGTTTATGACGCTCACTGGAGATCATATGAATGTATCTTGTTCAGAGGAAGGAGGAGCAGCATGCAGATGTGTTGTACACCAGATAAACAAGGATACCAGCGTTGCGTTCCATTTTTAGCGGTAACAGGCTAATTGTGATGCAACATTACGAAAATCCACATGACTGGAATACAGAGCTTTACGGCTCTCCCTCCCCCCCCCAGACCCCCATCTCATCTATGTCATCCGTCGCCATGGCAACTGGAGAGTAGGGGACAAGACGGGAAGGGAACCCGGACGTGGGAGGGGAAGAAAGAGAAAGAGGGAGAGAAAGAGAAAAAGGGGGGAAAGAAGGAGAGACAGAGAGACAGAGTAACCAAACTGATCTGGCAGGACCTGACAGGTGAAAGCAGCATGATGCTTATTCAGGTCAGGCACACATACGCTAATACGCTCTCTGTCTTCCTTTCCACCTCTCTCCCTCCCGCACACATACAATGCATACAGCACACACACACACTCTGACAGGAGATAATTGTCATGCTATTTCGGTGTAAAGGTCGTTCATTCACTCCAGTGTAATCCAGTTGTCTAAGAATAGAAGCTACGGCCTTTAGAATACTGGGTTGTTAATATGTCAGCCCAGTCTCACAGGCTAGCCTCCGCCCTGTGTGTGTGTGTGTGTGTGTGTGTGTGTGTGTGTGTGTGTGTGTGTGTGTGTGCATTTGTGTGTGTTGCTGTAACAGATGTGATGGAGGTCTGTTGAGAGTGGCAGAGGGGCTCGCTGTAGGCGTTTAGACATCCTGTTCTTAGATAAATCTATTTCACTCCAGCAACACTGTCTTCCAGTCTAGTTCTGTGTTGAGCCTCTCTGGGGCCACGCAAAGTTGCAGCGCTATCATCGTGTGCCAACTGTCTGCAAGTGAGACGCTGTTTGTTGCTTACCAGTCCAAACCTGGGGAGGTATTTCACAAGGCAGTTTTAGAAAGTTAGCCAGATAACTGTGAAAAAGATTACACAGGTTTTGTTTTCCGTCATCCATCTCCCCGTTTCCATTACTGTTAGGCTGACAGATATGAATAATAAACCAAATTTCAGAAGATATTACATAACATTTTTTTTTAAAGTAACTTGCTAATCCTGAAATTCCTCCTGCTATCTCTCTTTTTTCTCCTCTAAAAAATGGATGTCTTGCAGAGAACTTGTATCTATAAAAAGTTTATTTTTCTTACATTGAGAGAGTTTCTCATTGAAATCAATAGATTTTTGACATTTTATAAAGCTTTATCAATGGTTTGGCTTGGTCCCTGCATTATGAAACATTTTCTACACATGGGACAAAGGATAAGAAGTTTCTGTAGGACACTAACAATATTCTTTTCAAACTAACCTTCTAGTGCCTGTCCTATTTCTTTGCATCCTCACATCATCTGGTCTGGTGCTGTATAGGCCTACTGTGTGTGATCCTCCCAGAAAAACGTCCCACACTGCTGTCTGCTCTCCACTGCATGCTCTGTTGATACCTGCTGGTCAGGGTC